>NC_141555.1:6861142-7053642 GCF_021556685.1 Rattus norvegicus
CTATCCTGTTCCTGCCACTCACATATACTTTAAAATTCAATGGGGAGTTGGTACTGGTAATGTCACCTGAGTTCTGAGTACAGGACTATGCAGCTGACCTTGGGGCAGTGGAATTAGCATCAAACACAGATAACTTCAGGGCAAACCACAACAAGAACTCTAGTGGCAAACCAGTGAACTGAAAAAGGGACTTCTTCTTGGTAGATTTTGAGAAAGGATTAGAAGACTTGAAGGTGCTTTCAACCCCATAAGTACAACAATGCCAATGAAAGAGGGCTTTCTGGTAGTAGACCAATATTCAAAGACTGTACATGAATAGACCTATGGCTCCAATCCATATGTTGCAGAAGATGGCCTTGTTGGGTAATAATGGAAGGAGAACACTTGGTCCTGCCTAGGTTTGACTCCCAGTTCAAGTGAATGTCTAGGGGCAGTAAGGGGTGTTATAGGAGAAGTGTAAGAGGACTGGTAAGAGATCATATAGTCAGGAAAATGGGAAAGGAAGTAATATTTTAATGTAAATTTAGAAATTTCCAATTTAAAAAGCAATAAAATTTGTTAAAAAATTAAAAAAAAAATGAAAGAAATAAAGGAAAAGAAATCTGCCAGCTAATCACACCTGTTGAATTTTAAGGGGTCACTATCAGTGAATAGTAGTCAGCGTAATACTAGTGGAAAGACTGATATGATGAAGTCTCACCGAGAAGCACTTTTCCCTTCCAGATATCAGTGCCAGACACAAACTGGCAGTTGCAGTCAGGACAACACTTGTGACATCACAGAAGAAGCTAGGCCTCTCCAGGATACAGGAGATTTTTCAGGGAGGGGCAAATGATGATATCACTAGTAACTGCCATGGCCTACATCTAAACAGCTTTCCTTACATTTACCAGATTCAAGGGTGATCCTTTCCAGGAGTGTCTCCTGTTACAGTGTGGAAACCTTTATTTACTAATTCTCTCTACAGCAAGAGACTTCATTTGCTTCATTATTGGATACATGCACTGAATGGAGAAAGTTAGTCAGGGGCTTGGCATGGGTAGAAATGAACTAGGAACATGGAATGGAGGAGATTCTTCTGGATAATAATTTTATTCAATGGACCATTCCTGTTGCATATGATTCAATTTCTTAGGTTTTCTCTGTTTCCCAAAGGCTAGTGTTTTCACTACATACCTTTAATTGAGTGAGTATTTTATTACATTTTCTTATTGTACATTCCTTTAAATGGGAGTTTATATATATTCCTGAATATGTATTCAAAAATTCTATTTTCCTATTCAAGTTTTTGCAATAATTTTGGCAACAAAGGGGGTCAGCTATAGAGTGAATATAACAGTGTAGTTATTGTGTACTTCCTCCAAATGATAAACTCTCAAATCCTTATTTTATCCAACAATTACCAGACATCAGTAAAGCAAAGAAAAAAATTGATTACAGAGTGTGATTCTGTAGTCCCATTAGATATCAGTTCTCTAAAATCTACCTTCATGTGTTCCCATGGCCAGACTTGAGGGTTTTAGATGTTTTACCATAATTCGTTCTTCAGTTCAAACATTAGATATAGGAGTAGGGTCAGGGAGAGGAATGGCTTGACGTCCATGGAAACTTCAACATCAACAGTTTCATCAGAAAAGGAGGAAGTCTATCCGGTACTGTCATTTGTGAATTCTAAATGCTTGACCTAGTTGCTCAGAATCCATGTTAAAATTCCACTCCAAATTGTAGTAGCCACCAAATGTCTGTATATATAATATATCATAAATATATATATATAACATAAATTATATATATATATATAACAAAATTATATATATATATATATATATATATATATATATATATATGCCACCAAACTAGGTATGTTTGATGAAGCTCAGAAGTGCATCCTGCCAAGAACATTATATAGATCTTCCCTGAGAGACACAGCTAGAGCATGTCAAATACAGAAGTGAGTGATATTGGCAAACCAGTGACCTTTAAATACACCCCTTCTTGGTAGATTTTGAGAAAGGTTTACAAGAGCTGTGTAAGTGAGGGGTCTGAGGGTACCTGGAAGAGAATTGGGGACAAGCAACACAAAGAAGGATGCCAAGGCAAAAATCTGAACCATGTGTCAATTTTATTTTTCTCCATGGTTGAATTTATACCATAACTGGGGTAACAGAGGGAGGGGGAAAGGAAAAAAACATTTATGGAGGTAAAGGACACAATATTTGGGTGGAAAGGGAATTGGCCGATGTTGACAGGATATCAGAAAGTTCACAGATTTATCATATTATTAGTCCTCAGGACAACTTTATCACATTATTATTTTTGTTGACCACCAAATTTGTAATAGTCTCCTGCTCCTGGCTGGAGATTTTCCATGAACCCAGTTATACTTAATTCTAACCATAATAATAACATCAACAACGTAGGGCTTCAATGGCATCACTCCCGACATTTCCCCCTTACTTATAGTCAAATGAATAGGTATCAAATGGCCTGCTTGTCCTGGAATGAACCCCTCGAGAACTTTGTCTTTCTTAGGTTGGAGTGATATTTGTCACATGGCCAAGAGAATCTTTTAGTAAGGGTCCTTCATGGAATAAGGCAGCAAGCAATGGTACTTCCCCACCCCATGTCTTTGGCCCTTTATTCGTGAATATATCACTCCCTTTTCCGTCATTGACTGTCCAGTGTAACAAACAGGGTTGACACTTTCTTGATTTTTCCACAAAGGCATCAGGAGGGTACGCAGAAAAGAATGTTGGCCTTATTTGACTGAAGGACAAAAATATCCTTACCTGGGCTGGGAGGAGATGTGTAGGTGAGCTTGTCCCTCATCAAAGCCTTTTCCATAGCTAGCCTATGATAATATACCTGAATGGAAAACTGCCAGCTAATCATATCTATCAACTCAGAAATCTAAAGGTCATTGTCAGAGAATGAAAGTCAGAGCAGTACAAGAGAATATATATGCACCACAAAAGAAGATAAGATTGATGAAGCTGGGGTTGGGGATTTAGCTCAGTGGTAGAGCGCTTGCCTACCAAGCCCAAGGCCCTGGGTTCGGTCCCCAGCTCCAAAAAAAAGAAGATTGATGAAGCTATGTAGTAGTGCATGCTGCTAGGAACAATATATAGATTTTTTTTCCTGAAACACACAGCCAGATCATGTCAAGTACAGAAGTGAATACTAGTGGCAAACCAGTGAACTGAAAATGGACCTATTTTAGTAAATTTTGAGAAAGGATTACATGAGCTGATGGTGCATTCAAGACCATAAGAACAACACTCTCAATGAACCAGAGGGTTTTGGTACTAAAACAATAATCAAAGAGTGTTCGTGGATAGACCTATGGCTCCAAATGCATAGCCTCGTTGGGCACCAATGGAAGGAGAAGACCTTGGTCCTGCCTAGGTTTGATTGATAGTTCAAGGGAATGTCAAGGAACAGTAAGGGGGATTAGAGAAGAAGGGGAGGGGGAACAATTAGGGATCTTTTGGACAAAAAGTGTGAAAGGAAATAACATTTGAAATGTAAATATAGAAATATCCAATTAAAAAAGCAATAAATTTTGTTAAAAATTAAAAGAAAAATTAAATAAATAAAAGAAATGAGAATTTCCAGCTAATCACATCTATGGACTCAGAAATCTAAAGAATCACTGTTAGGGAATGGTAGTCAGTGGATTAGTAGTCGAAAGATTGAGATGATGAAGTCTCTCTCCCAGATATCGGTGTCACACACAAACTGCACTATAGGTATCCAAAGCATGGAGGAGTTTACTCTGAGTTGAGGATACAATACTTGTCTTTCTCTTCTTCATTAGGAGGTTTTTCTTCTGGACTAAAAGAGTAAAAGCCATGAGCTGTCAGGAAAACAAATGTGCCAAGATGAAAATCTGTCTTTTTTGAATAAAGAAAGTAATGATATAAACTCTCTGACTTCTCGGAACCATAAAAAGCAGGGAAGTCCAGATGCTTCTGAGAGGCTCCAATCTCCTTATTCCCATATGTAGAAGGCTCAGGTCTAGGCTATCTCTTCAGCGATTACACTCAACCCCTACAAAGGACTCACTGAGCTTTCCCATTGACCACATATTTCTTCCTTTTTTAATACCAAGACAGAAGGCAAGGTTCCTTCTTCCCATGTCTGATCTCTTCATCCTCTTTGTTATCCCTCCCAAATGGTTGTTTACTCTGAATTAGAGGCCAATATGCAAATCGTAGAGGTAAGGAAAGAATATCTGAGAGGCAGTTGTTGTCACGACAACACTTGTGACATCATTGAAAAAGAAAAAGCTATTCAGGATACAAGAGATTTTTCAGGGAGGGCCTAATGCTGATGTAACTGAAAGCTGCCATGGCCTACCTGCTGAACAGTGTTCCTTACGAGAACCAGATTCAAGGATGCACTTTTCAGGAGTGACTCCTGATACACAGTGGAAACCTTCATTTACTACATCTATCTAAAGCTAGAGACTTCTCTTTGCTTCATTACTGGTTACATGCTCTCAATGGAGAAAGTTAGTCAGGGGCTTGGCATGGGTAGAAATGTTTTAGGAGCATGGAGTGGAGGAGATTCTTCTAGATAATATTTTTATTCCCAGTTTCATTACTGTGACATACAGTACAAATTTCTAGGTTTTCTCTGTTTCCCAAAGGCCACTATTTTCCATACAGACCTTTAATTGAATGAATATTGTGTTCACTTTCTTATTGTACATTCCTTGATAGGGGACTTTATAAATATTCCTCAAAGTATACTCAAAAATTATGTTTTCCAACTCCATTTTCTGCAATGATTTTGGCAAAAAGGCAGCCCAGCTCTAGAGTGAGTTTAACAGTGCAACCATTGTGTACCTACTTAAAATGATAATCTCCCAAATCATATTTTATCCAAATATTACCAGCCATCAATACAGCAAAGGACCATATGGACTATAGAATTCAATTCTCTAGACCCATTTGATATCAGTACTACAATAGCAACCTTAATGTGTTCCTGTGCAAAACTTGAGGGTTGGATGTTTTACCATGATTCTTTCTTAAGACCAAACATAAGATAATGGAGGATTAGCAGGGAGAAGAATGCATTGAGGACCAGAGAAACCTCATCTTCAATAGGTTCAAAAGAACAGGAGGGAGTCTATTTGACATTGTCATTTGTGGATTCTACATTCTTGACCTAGTTGTGTAGAATCCATCTTAAAATTCCACATAGCGTCATATCTGTAGGAGGCAACAAATTATATATATATATATATATATATATATATATATATATATATAATATCAGCTACAATATACAATAAAATATATATATATATAAGCTACCAAATATATAATATATAATATATATATATATATAAGCTACCAAAACTAGATAAGATAGATGAAGCTAAGAAGTGTATTCTGCCAGGAACCGAATATAAATATTTCCTGAGAGACACAGCTCGAGCATGTCAAATAAAAAAGTGAATGCTAGTGTCAAAGCAGTGAACTGAAAATGGACTCTTGTTGGTAGATTTTGAGTAAGGATTACAAGGGTTGAAGTGGCTTTTAACCCCATAAGATCAATAACGCCAATGAACCACAGCTTTCTGGTAGTAAACCAATATTTGAAGACCATACATGGGGAGTTCTAGCCCTCAATTGCATCTGAAGCAGAGGATGACCTGTTTGGGCACCAATGGAAGGAGAAGCCCTTGTTAATCCCTAGATTTGACTCATAGTTAAAGGGAATGTGAAGGCACAGTAAGGGGGCTATAGAAGTAGGAGAGGGGATTGGTTAGGGATCTTATGGGCAAGAAATAGGAAAAAGAAGTAATATTTAAAATGTAAATATAGAAATATCCAATTAAAAGAGCAATATAATTTGCTACAAATTTAAAAAAAATAAGAAATAAGGGGAAAGAAATCTGCCAGCTAATCACAACTATTGACTCAGAAATCTAAAGGGTCATTGTCATGGAATGGTGGAGTAATACTAGTGGAAAGACTGAGATGATGAAGTCTCAAGTAGAAGCACTTCTCTCTCCAAGATATCAGTGTCAGACACAAACTTCACTATTTGAATCCAAAGCATGGAGTAGTTTATTCTGTACTCAGGACACAATACTTTTCTTTCCCTTCTTCCTAAGGAACTTTTGCTCTGCCCAAAAAGAATAAACGCCATGAACTCTCAGAAAAACAACTTTGTCCTTTCCAACACTTGGATTTTGAGATATGGAAAATAATGACATAAGCTCTCTGACTTCCAAGAAAAATAACAAGCAGGTTAGTCCAGATGGTTCTGAGAAGCTCCCTTCTCCTGATCCTCATATGTGGAATGCTCAGATCAAGGCTATCACTTCAGTGATCCCACTCAACGCCTACCCATGTCTCACTGAGCTTTCCCATTCACCACCGCTTTCTTCCTTCTTTATACAAGACAGAAGGCCAGCTACCTTCACCCATCTCTGATCTCTTCATTCTCTTTTTTCTCCCTCTCAAATGGCTGTTTACTCTGCATTAGAGGCCAATTAGTAAACCCTAGAGGTACTGAAGGAATATATGAGAGACAGTTGCAGCCACAACACTTGTGACATCACATAAGAGGCTAAAGCTCTCCAGGATACAAGAGATTTTTCAGGGAGGGCGTAATGATGATGTCACTGAGAACTGACATACCCTACCTGCTGAACAGATTTCCTTACATTGACCAAATTTAGAGGCGCCCTTTCCAGGATAGTCTCCTGTGACACAGTGGAAACCTTTACATGCTTCATCTCTCTCAAGATAGAGACTTCTCTCTGCTTCATTAGTGATTACATGCTCTGAATGGAGAAAGTTCTGCAGGGGCTTGGTATGGGTAGAAAAGATCTAGGAACAAGAAGTGAAGGAGATTCTTCTGGCGATTAATTTTATTCCCAGTTCCAATCCTGTGACATACAGTTCAATTCCCTAGGTTTCCTCAGTTTTCCATGTGCCAGTATTTTCCCTACAGACCTTTAATTGAGTGAACATTGTTTTACATTTTCTGATTGTACATCCATTGACAGGGGACATTATATATATTCCTGCGGGTGTACACAAAAATTATATTTTTCGAATTCCATTTTTGCAATGAAATCGGCAAAAACTTGGCCCAGTTAGAGAGTGAATAAACAGTGGAAATATTATGTACATACTTCAAATGATCAACTCCCAAATCCGTATTTTATACAAAAATTACCAGAGAGCAATAAAGCAAAGTACCACATGGACTATACAATACTCTTCTCTAGTCACATTTGATATCTGTACTACACTATCTACCTTCCTGTATTCCCACTGCCAGACTTGAAGGGTTTAAATGTTTTACCATGACTCTTCCTTAAGCCCAAATATAAGAAACGGGAGGATGGGCAGGGTGAAGAAAGCTTGAGGAACAGTGAAACCTCAACTTCAGTACCTTCACAAGTACAGGAGGGAGTCTATTTATCATTGTCATTGGTAAATTCTAAATTCTTGACCTAGTAGCACAGAATCCCTGTTAACATTCTACCTAACCAAATAGCTGTAGGAGGCACCAAAAGTGTGTGTGTGTGTGTGTGTGTGTGTGTGTGTGTGTGTGTGTGTGTTCATAAGATTGATGAAGGTAAGAACTGGATTCTGCCAGAAAACGGATATAGATATATTTTGAGCGACACAGCTAGAGCATGTCAAATACAAAAGAGAATGCTAGTGGCAAACCATTGAACTGAAAATGGACCTCTTGTTGGTAGGTTTTGAGAAAGGCTCACAAGAGCTGAAGGGGCTTTCAACCCCATAAGAAAAACAATGCTAATGATCAAAGCTTTCTGGTATGAGACCAATATTGAAAGATTGAACGTGAACCTATGTCTCCAACTGTATATGTAGCAGAGGGTGGCCTTGATGGGCACCAATGGAAGAAGAATCCTTGGTCCTCCCTTGGATTGACTCACAGTTAAATAGAATTTGAAGGAACAGTAAGTGGGGTTATAGAAGTGGAGAGGGACCTGTTAGGAATTTTGTGGGAGGAAACACTTAAAGGAAATAATGTTATAAATGTAAATATAGAAATATACATTTAAAAAAACAAATAAAATTTGTAAAAATATATATATATATATATATATATATATATATATATATATATATATATATGAAAGAAAAGAGAAGAAAACTGTCAGATAATCAGAACTATTGACACAGAAATCTAATGGATCACTGTCAAGGAATGATAGTCATAGAAATTATATTGGAAAAACTGAGATGATGAAATCTCAAGTAGAAGCACTTTTCTCTCCCAGGTATCAGTGTCAGACACAAACTGATAGGGGTCCAAATCCTGGAGGAATTTACTCTGAGCTGAGGACACAGTACTCCTCCATCCCTTCTTCCTTAGGACCTTTTTCTTATTGACAAAAAGAATAAAGGCCATGAACTCTCAGGAAAACAACAGTGCCCTTCCCAACACTTGGCATTTGGAATGAAGAAACTGATTATAAACTCTCTGACTTCCAGGAACCATATCAACTAGGGAAGTCCAGATGCTTCTGAGAGGCTCCCATCTCATGATTCCCATATGTAGAAGGCTCAGATCAAGGCTATCTCTTCAGGGAACCCACTAAACACCTACTCAGGATTCACTGAATTCTCCAATGGACAACGTATTTCTTCTTTTTTATAACAAGACAGAAGAACAGCTTCCTTCTCCCCATCTCTGATATCTTCATCCTATTTGTTCTCCCTCCCAAATGGCTGTTTACTATGAATTAGAGGCCAACTATTAAGCCCTGGAGGTACTGAAGGAATATCTGAGAGGCAGGTGCTGTCAAAACAACACTTGTGACCTCACAGAAGGAGCTAGGGCTCTCCAGGTTACAAGAGATATTTCAGGGAGGTCCTAATGATGATGTCTCTGATAACTGCCATGGCCTACTTGATGAACAGCTTTTCTTACATTGACAAGTTTCAAGAGTGCCTTTTCCTGGAGAGTCTCCTGTGACACAGTGGAAACCTTTATGTACTCCATCTCTCTAAATCTAGAGACTTCTCTTTTCTTCATTAGTAGTTACATGCTCTGAATGGAGAAATTTAGTCAGGGGCTCAGCATAGGTAGAAAAGATTTAGGAACATGGAGTATAGGAGATTCTTCTAGATAATATTTATATTCCCAAGTTCATTCCTGTGATATACAGCACAATTTTCTAGGTTTTCTCTGTTTTCCAAAAGGCATTTTTTCCCTATAGACCATTAATTTATGGAATATTGTATTACACAAATGTGATCATGTTCTAGTTTTCTTCTCTTGCTTAGAACTGAAAAAACTGATACCCAATACTGTATTAGGAGAAATATTACATAGTACACCTAAAGCAAACAAATTACTCCCAAGGCCAGCATAACTTCATAAGTAAGTAATTTGAATTTACAGAGAAATGGTTAGATATTGTATTATTTATCTTTAAAAGTACTCTTATAAGAATCTTAAGAAAACCAGAAATATAAACATCTGTATAAAAATGTGATATCTGCTTTAAATGAACAGAATGCACATCTGTGATTGGCAATCCTTATTAAATCCTATCAGGAAGCTGAGGGTAAAACAGGGTCATAAATCAGTCATCAACAGTCCAGCTTTTGTGACAGTCACACCATTAGCCTGTGGCGCCATTGTTCTTTATCCCTGACCTTAAAAGATCCCAGCCTTTCCGAACTTCAAATTGCTCCATACATTGTTTTTTACATCAGAGTCAGTAGGGAAAGATCTTAGCCAGTTGCACGAACAATTTTATTTTTCCAAATGCTTTTTAAGGATGGTGGTCATCGCTGACCATTCTACTTTTCCTCAGGGAATGATGGAAGCACTGATCTGCACCAGAGGCAATTGCTGAAAGACCTGGACCACTGTTATTGCAAATGCCAATGGCGTTTCTCTCTGAGTGGTGGGAAGCTGCATGAGGATTTACATGCACTTCTTAGATTAAGAGAGACATGAGTGCAATAAGTGAGCCACACTCTACATGAAGTCCTCGTTGGGTTCATGACTTACCACGGTACAACGAGGCTGCGCTGAAGAGTGGGCCATACCCCAGGAGTTCTAACACTCTGTGCCATTCCTCCTTCACAGGTCTTGGCCATACTCCATGTCAGAACCAAATTTGAACCATGCTTTTACCCTGGATAGAATTTCAAATACTATACTTAATAGGGAGAGTAGGCAGCCTTACATTTTCCTTGAGATTAATGGAATGGCTTTATATTTCTTTCCATTTACGTTGATGTTGTGTACCAACTTGCTGTCCTTTGCTTCTATTATGTTTCTGAATAGGACTGGTATCCTTGATCGCTCTCATGCTTTTAACATGAAAGATGGTTGGAATTTGTTTACAAGCTTTTTCCGCATCTAATGAGATTATCATGTGATTTTTTTCTTTCAGTTTCATTATATAGTGGATTATATTGATGGATTTTCAGAAATAGAACCATCCCTGCCTCCCACTAGAAATTAATAATTACACAGCATAACCTATAGAAGGGATCTCATATTCACCTGCATACTCTAACAGCTCTCCCCAAAAAAACAAAAACAAAAATATGGAAACCAAAAAACCATGAACCCTACAGAACAGATCTAATACATACACACTCAAACATCACAATCGAAAAAACAAAAACCAGAAAACATGCAAGCAAAAAAACCCTTCTCCCGCACCATCAAAATTGCGTGAACTAAATATCATTTTTCATCAATATCTTTAAGCATTAATGGCCTCTACTCAACAGTAAAAGGACACAGGCTAAAACAATGGATTTAAAAACAGGATCCATCCTTCTGTTGCACTCAAGAAACATAATCTAGCAACCGAGATAGACACAACATCAGACTAAGTGGTTGAAAAAGCTTTTCTGACCAAATGGACACAAGAAGCAAGATGTTGTAGCCATTCTTACATCCAGCAAATCAGACTTTCTTCCAAAATAATGTAAAGAGATGGGGGTGTTGGGGATTTAGCTCAGCAGTAGAGCACTTGCCTAGCAAGCCAAGGCCCTAGGTTCAGTCCCCAGCTCCGAAAAAAAGAAAAAAAAAAGAGATGGGGAAGGACACTTCATATGCATCAGAGGAAAAATCCACCAAAATGGACTCTTGTTTCCAGATGTCTATATTCCAAAGACAAAAGCAGCAACATTGGTGAGAGAAATACTGCTGAAGCTTAAATGTCACATCGAACCTCACATACTACTAGTGGAGAACATCAATCTCCCTCTCTCACAAAGGGCAGGCCATTGAGACAGAAAATAAAAAAAAATAAATGATGTAACTAATACAGGGTTCAATTAAATTGACCTCACTGATATCTACAGAATAGGTCACCCGAACACAAAACTACACACTCTCTTTTCAGTACCTCATGGAACCTCATACTAAACTGACCCTGTTCTCCCACTCAAAACAAGCCACAACAGATACAGAAAGACTGCGCTAACAATTGGATCTTCTCAGATCACAATGGATTATAACTGGACTTCAAAAAAAAAAAGAAAAAGTGTATAAACTCATTGAAATTCAATAGCTCGCAACTGAAGAACCACCAGTTCAGACAAGACATGAAAAAAAAAAGCATTCCTAGAATTAAATGAAAATGAAGGCACAGCTTCTCCCAACTTAAGGGACATAAGGAAAGCAGTGCTATGAGGAACATGCATATGCAACACAGGGCACTTTCATAAAGAAACCGGAGACCCCCCCACACTAGCAACTTCCCAGCACACCCTAAATCTCTATAATATATAGAAGCAAATACATATTAAAGGAGTAGACAGCAAGAAATGATCAGACTCGGGGTGCAAGTGATCCATCAGAAACAAAGAGAATACAAAGATCAACAAAAAAGAAGTGCTGGTTCCTTGGGAAAATCAACCAGACAGACAAACCCTTAGACAGATAAGGTAATAGGTGGAGAGACAGCATCCAAATAACAAAATCAGAAATGAAAGGGAACCGTAACAATGGACACTGATGAAAGTTACAGAATCGTTAGGTCTCACTTCAAAAACCTGCTGTCTCCAAAATTAGAAGCTCTGAATGAAATGTATGATTGTGTAGACTGATTACACTGACCACAGGTAAATTCAGATTAGATAAACTATGTAAATAGATCTACAACACCTAAAGAGACACAAATATTAATTAAGTATCCCCACTGAAAGGGCCCGAGGGCCAGATTGTTTGAGTGCGGACTCCTACCAGATTTTCAAAGAATTCTCAGGCTACTCTAAAAAACAGAAACAGGAAGAAAATCGCAAAAACTGATTCCATGACACCATTGTCGCCCTGACACCTAAATCACAAACGACTAAAAGAAAGAATTTCAGACGAATTTCCCTTACAAACATTGGTAGAAAAAACACTAGGCAAAATGCTCGAAAATAATATCCAAGGGCATATCAAAACAGCCATTCAGTGCCATCATGTAGACTTCCTCCTGTGGCTGCACGAGTGGATCAATCTATGAAATCCCATCAAAGTGATCCACCATATAAGCAAACTGAACAGAAAAAAAATATTCTGCCCTCAGCATTTCCCATTAAGGTGCGAGCTCCACTTGGAGTTAAGTTTGTGGAAGTTGCATTCCACACAATATATATATATATATATATATATATATATATATATATATATATATGTTTATATATGTATATATATGTATATATATGTATATATCTATATATATATGTATATATATGTATATATGTATATATATATGTATATATATGTGTGTGTCTGTATATACATCTATAAAATATTATTATAATAAATTAATATATTAAATTGCTATATAGACACATAATATAATTAATAATACAATACTATATTAACATTAAATTGTTATATATCAATATTATAATAACGTAACATGAATATCAATATACTATATTAATATATTTAATTATATTATTATAATAAATAATAAATATAGATATATTATATTAATACATTAAATTATTTTATATTAATATCATGATAAAATATAATTTAAATTAATATATTATGTTAGTATATTAAATTATTATATAGTAATAATACTATACTTCTCTTACACTCTTCTCCCTCTCTACCTAACACCACCCTCCACCCTCCAGTATCAACTTTCATCTCTGGCTCCCTGTCATAAGCTCTAGCGTTTACTGAACAGTTAAAATGGACAGAAGGTTCATATGCAATCTCTTGAATACACTACAGGAACTTAGGTTCTCTTGTGTTGAATCCAGGAAGGTTGCTATCTGTTTTCATTCTTGTCTGATGAATTTTCTCTACGTACATTTCAAGGATACATTTGTTCTTGGATTTTTTGCAGTTTTGTCAAGGTGATAGCTGATAGCTGTTAACTGGAGAATATTTAATTTTTGAAGATCATATTTGAAGCTATTTCCTGATATCTGCACTATCAATTTTGTAGATTTTCAAACGCGTGGACAAATGAACAACTATTTAGGGACTAAACATGCCTTATGACTACTGTTGTTTTGTCTTTTTGAAAGAAGAAATCGGAAAGGGATGGTGTTTGGGGTAAGGGACTCTGTGGGGGAAAACAGGAAGGAGGACAGCATTTGAGACATAAATAAATTAATAAATTAAATAAATACAAAAATAAAGCAGAATTCAAACTGTACAGGAAAATCAGACTTAATTGATAGGAAACAGTATGGTTTTATATTGTACCCTAACTACTAAATTTTGTATACTTTAATCAATCTAATGACTAATTCTCAACAATCAGAAAATTGAAGAAAAGGTTACAAGTAACACAGTAGGTTGGCCAAATAATAACAACAATGTTTCTAGAACTGAACACTTTCTATGCCCCTATCTAATCCAGAAATCCAGTTGACATTTAGTTACTGCATATCTTACATCATTCTATTCTGTGATAATTCATAATATTTATATCTTCTGTGACCACACATTTGAAGATAAATAATTACTTTGCTAGAATGTCTCTGAATTTGGATTTGCCCAGTGGTTTTTCCCTTTTAGGTTGAAATTATATGTACTTGACACAGATATCAAAATGTGTTTCTTGCTTTGCTTATCGCAGTTAAGCATTAGGAGGATGCCTGTCATCTTAACAAAACACAATTATGGAGTTATTTGTAAATTTGTAAATGTAAAATTATTTTACATTATTTCCTTTTAAAGTATTAGAAGTTATAGGAGAATTACTTAATGCCTATGGAAAGACTGTGTATCTCTTCAAAACTTTAGGCTCTGTTTCCAGCATCTCGGTCATTTTTTTTTTCACCAATATTTTGGCCTGAATGGTCCTTACTGCATGTAATTAGACACACAACAATGAGTCCAAGGAGAATATAATTATTGTCTTTCTGTTTGCGTGACTCATGCCTAAAACAATACTGTAGTTTTAGTGTCACGGAAATTTTTTTATTGTCTTCCATATTTTCAGCGCACTTAAATGGAATTTTATTTTTGTTTCATAATAATCATAAAAACTAAAGATTTTAATTTTATGTTATTTTATTTTCTTGTTGAATAGCAACCTGAATCTAATGATCTGACACTAGGTGGCTTTTATATTTGTATTCTGTCACTTGTAAACCCACTTCAATTCCTGTATAATGTGTGCATGCATGCTTGTGTGTGTGTGTGTGTGTGTGTTTGTGTGTTCTTGTATGTGTGTGTGTGCATGTGTGTGTGCATGTGTGTGTGCATGTGTGTTTTTACCTGTGTTTTTACGTGTGTATGTGTGTGTGTCTGTGTGTGTGTGTTTATCTGAAACTTAGATATTGATGTTGAGAATCACCTGCTTGAAATTCTTTTCCACCACCCTATTAGAAATCAAAAAGTGGAGGAAAGTCTACACCGGTTCCAAAATCATAGGTGCTGGGTGCCTAGAAACAAACTATGGACTGAACAAATGGTACAAAAAGCAGAGGCTAACAATTCACTGTCCTGAGAACTACTTAGCAGTTCCAGTCCAATGTAATGAATTTACATGTACTGAGGAATATGGAATTGTAGCATAACGAGGTGAGATCATTTAAAAAATTTTCTGGAAGATTTCCAAATAGCTAAGAATGGATACAGAGTATTTTCAAGGCCCCTGAGACATTAGCATGTGGTTTAAACTCTGCCTAGATGAAAACTTTTAAGTACTGGACTAATCTACTAAAGTTATTTAGTGACAAGCATACTTTACAATTGTTTAAAAGTAAGCATGGTGGTGAATAAAGAGAACACTCTAAAACAAAGTTGTGTTTCTTAAAGTTTGTTTCAAGACAGCATGAAAGAGCACAGTGGTTTTGTTTTCTTTCTTTCACAGACTTTGCACCTTTTTGAAAGAGCACTTTGGGTTCCTTAATTACCTATTTATTATCAGAACTTTCTTCAGACCCAGAGTTATTCTCAGTGCTGTCGTTACTTCTTGGTTCCTTAAGTTATAGATGGTGGGGTTCAGCATGGATGTCACTGTGGTATGGAATATGACGAAGAATTTATCAACTCCTTGTGGGTGGTTATATTTTGGTCTCAAGTAATCTGTCCCAACTCTACAAGGCAACATATTCCCCATGAAACTATTGCCAAACGGGAACATACCTCACGACTTATTTTGGTTGCAAAGTGAAGCAGAGCCATACAGTGGCCAAAGGCAATGGTTGCCAATAGGCAGCACTCAGTTATACCAAAAAGTGTGAAGAAAATCATCTGTGTGGAACATCCCTCCTGAGAGTTTCCAGAGATCTCACTTACAAGGCTTTCCATATCTTGGGTATGACAGAGCCAGTGTAACCAATTTCCAGGATACATAAGTTTGCCAGAAAGGAGTACATGCGGGTGTGTAGAGATGGACTAGTGTAGATAGCAAAGAGTATGAGAGCAGAATGACGATGAACAGGAGGAAGCATTCTCCGGGGACATCAAAGTTCTTAGCAATTGCAAAGCATTTGACAGACAAGCCCTTTTCCTGCCAGAAAGAGCAATTGACACAATTGACACTCATCTCCTGGAAGACAGAGCAGTAAACAATTAGAAGGATTCTTGCAGATGAGAGATACTGATTTTTTAATACCATTAGACACTCAGTTACATCAGAGTCAAAGTCTTTCTCTGTAGTCAAAAAAATCAAAGCTTAGAAGTGATTTATTCTCACAGATTTTCATATCTAATACTTTCTTAACACCAGGGGATTTTCCAAAGTGTGCTAAGCATTGAGCCAAGTGTCCATATTTTAAAAAGATGGTGCAAACTTGTAGTCGTGGCACTAATGAAGCTCATGTAGGTTTAACATGGTTCTGAGTTCAGTTTCACATGCTGTATATGAAATCATTCAAATTATGGAAAAGAAAACCTTGACTGTAGCTCAATTTTTTACCCATTCTTATCATTAACTAGTCATCAATGTTATGCAGAAAAACAGATCAAACCACTCATTTCTATGCTTTCGTGTTGCCACAGGTATAGTCTCTCCAACCACCCTGTGTGTGTATGTTGGGCCCCGATTATTCTCTGATTGCTATTATGAATATTCAAACCCACAAAATAAAGGTATCATTTGCTTAAGACTCATTATTTTTGAAGAAAAAGTAAAATCAAATAAACATTTGATAAATAAATGACTATTGGTTTTAAAAAGTAGAATTAAGGACAAGTCACATCTCGATGTCTGCACAGTAACGAGATCATTAGAGAAGCTTTTTAAGATCTGTAAAGTGAAATGGTCAGAACTGGAAAATATCATCCTGAGTGAGCTAAACCAATCACAGAAAAACACACATAGTATGCACTCATTGATAAGTGGCTATTAGCCCAAATTCTTGAATTACCCTAGATGCCTAGAACAAATGAAACTCAACCCGGATGATCAAAATGTGAATGCTTCACTCCTTCTTTAAAAGGGAAACAAGAATACCCTTGGCAGGGAATAGAGAGGCAAAGATTAAAACAGATACAGAAGGAACACCCATACAGAGCCTGCCCCACATGTGACCCATACATATACAGCCATCCAATTAGACAAGATGGATGAAGCAAAGAAGTGCAGACCGACAGGAGCCGGATGTAGATCGCTCCTGAGAGACACAGCCAGAATACAGCAAACACAGAGGCATATGCCAGCAGCAAACCACTGAACTGAGAATAGGACCCCCGTTGAAGGAATCAGAGAAAAAAACTGGAAGAGCTTGAAGGGGCTCAAGACCCCATATGTACAACAATGCCAAGCAACCAGAGCTTCCAGGGACTAAGCCACTACCTAAAGACTATAATTGGACTGACCCTGGACTCTGACCTCATAGGTAGCAATAATATCCTAGTAAGAGCACCAAGGGAAGGGGAAGCCCTGCATCCTGCTAAGACTGAACTCCCAGTTGTTGGGGTGAGGGTGGCAAGGGGGGAGGATGGGGTGGGGAACACCATAACTAGGGGAGGGGGGAGTTTGATGTTTGCCTGGAAACCGGGAAAGGGAATAACTCTCGAAATTTATATAAGAAATACTCAATTTAGTAAAAAAAAATAGAAAAAATGTGTAAAGTGAGGCATGAAAGTGAAGAAGGATCAACCAAACAACACCATACCCCTTCATGCCGCAACCTTCAATATGACAGCTGGTATTTGTAACTTAATACTTCCTGTCTTTATAGAATATGTTTTCTTAGCAGGAGTATCACTGTGTAGGCATTAAATTTCTGTTTTCTTAATATTGTTCATGATAGTCTATCAATCAGACTACTGATTTAAATAAAGAAAAAAAAGAATAAAAGATGTAGTGTCTTAATATGTAGTCCAGGCTAACATGAAATTCCTAATTTCTCTCCCTCAGTCTCATGAATGTGAGTATTCAAAGAGTAAGACATGGTGCCTGGCTTGATACAAATTCCTTCCTATACTTTCATCTCAACATCTTAGAATTCCACCAAACTACATGTATTTCTGTATACATAGTATCTATGAAGTTCATTCCTCTTTGCTCATTTTTGCATATGGCACCTGCTGTGTGCTTGCTTGGTTACTTTAATGGAAAACTGTTCAGTTCCAGCACAGCTTTGTTTGTTTTCAAATATCATCCTTCTCTTTTGTCTATAGTTACACTCTGTTTTTCACAATGGAACTGATATAGTAGCTATTAGCGCTGTCGTGGTACCTACTTTTCATCTTGTTCATATTGTAGCCTTATACGGAGACTGAGTATGGACTGCAAAGTTCTTATCATTATGTTTACCATGCTTATCACTCTCTGAGATCTTGTGTAATGAGAAACTCCAGTGTTTAGCTTAGTTTGGTTCCTTGGGGATTCTGCCTGTCCCTTCCATTATATCTTCTGAAGATAATGTCCCTCTCATGTCCCTCAAATATTGGAATGTGGCAAACTCATTTATCTCCCTGTCTGATAACTTTTCCCTTCAAATGGGATGTACTATCCTGTCTTGTGTAGTGAATATGTCTTTGCTGAAGTTTGGGATTTCTTGCCAAAAGATACAACACTTTTTCCTTACAAGAGTAGAGTAGGAGACATCACCAGCGTCTTAGGCTCTCTCTCTCTATTCACTTGATATAATGAAGTGTCAAAGGTATGTAAGTAGATCAGCAAATGGATGATCCACAAATCAAATGTGGGTTTCAGTATTTTCAAATTATAAATAAATAAACATGTTATGTATGTTCATAAATACCATATAAGACACACAACCACATGCACACATACACACACACACACATACACACACACACACACACACACACACACAAACACACACTTTTATGCCACATACACATTTGTGCCTATATATTCATGCAGAAACAGTGACACAGAAATACAATAGGGAAAGAGCACATAGAGATTGTACATGATTTAAAATGTTAGTATAAAAAACAATGAAGGATAACAGTATTTGTTTACATCCTGCTTCATCATTTGGTCACTTATAAACACAGCTAATAAAAAATGTATTTCCCATGAGTTTTCTTTTGTGTAAATAAGTTAATTTCCCAAATCACATAAGTTGATCAGGTGTGGAAAGATTGTCAGCTACATGGCTCATGAGCATTTGTGCATGTCTACACACAAACATTTTAGATTTACCATTGTGTACACTCTATTTTGGGGAATTTCTCACCATAATACATAATTTTCATTTCTATTCACAAATTGATCACTTGATTAATTTTCTATTGGGGATAATGAAAAACACAGCTCCCCAAAACAACAAGAACAATAAAAAAAGAAAAACAATACATGGTTTTCTCATGGGGGCAGGAGACATAGTCAGGTATAATTGCTTATTAGATCTATTAGATTAGATCTGACTCATTCATGCAAAAGTTATAAAAATGTAACTGTAGAGAACATAGGGTAGATTTAAAGCACTGACAATTATGCAGCAGGAGTGCTGTTGTACATTCTTGACCATTCAGTGGACCTTGCTCTTGTAGAAAAATGCTGGAATGCATAGGATTCTATTGTGATGCATTTCACAATTATTCTGATGTACTGTAAATATTTCTCCATATTAAATTAAAACAAACAAACAAAAAACTTATAAACAACATTCCCACAGCCAACACAGAAAATGACATTTTTAATTTGAAATATTTTTAAAGCAACTTCATTTTCATTAGTAGTTTCTGTATTTGTATAGGTAGCTCTCTAGTTCGAGAGTGAGCCCTTGCCTCTCCAAGTTAAATTTCCAGAATATCAACTCAAGAACCAGAATGTTATATTTACATTTGAATTTGGGCAATAAAAATGATTCACGATGTTTGCCTGGGAAGCTATTGTCCTCCTCAGATGCGGGGTAGGTCTCTGGCTTATTGGTCATTTAAAAAAGGGAACATGCCAGACACTAAGTGTTTGTTTACCAGCCTATGACCACCATTAAAAATGGTGCTTCTCCCAACATATGGCTGGATTCTTTAAAGATTAAAGAGTTCGCCCTAGATCATTTTGTCACTGACATTTGGAGTCAATATAACCAGAGACGGACAACTTTCCTCGAGCTTTGCACAGCCTAAGACATGTGGCCCAGTGGCAATAGGGTAACTCTATGATTGGTAAGGCCAAGTTTGGAAGAGAACGACCTAAGAAAGGAGCAATGACAAGATTGACGTGAGACCCAGATCTAGACCAGTTATTTTATTAAACAAAAAAGGGGGAGAAAGTAGGGCACACTCCTGTGGTGAACAGCAGTACTGCGCATGTGCAGGGTTTGTACCTGGCATCAGTTGGCTGGTAATATGCAAATGAGGGAGCAGCACCATGCTAATAAGATAACTTGTGCTCCGCCAATACCTGAAGTATAATTAGCATAGCCTCAGCCTACTGTCTATATAAGGCAAGCACTTGAGGTCCCCCTGTCCTTGTTCATGAGAGCTGTACAGTAAACGCTTTGCTGCAAAAGGATCCTGGTGTTTGCATGCGTTCTTGCTGGTGAGATGATAGCGTGGGACATCAGACCATGAGGGTTAATCCAAACATGAGGAGGGTGGTGAAATTGAACACAATTTTGGCAATGTAACACCACATCACGAGCTGGAGCTCTAGAGATTTTAAATTTTTGTTGAAGAGTAAAGGCAGGTACATGAAACTTTTGATGAAATTCTCTAGTGAGATCAACTGTAGATGCATGAAAAATAAACTATGAGTACTAGCATCCACCAGAGTGTTATTACTGGTCATGGGACCAGGCAAATTAGGATGGGGTCGTATATGTTGTATAAAAAAAATATTTATTCTGGCAAAAACCAATTTTTGTAATTCTAAAACAATTTGACATACAGTACTACTCAACCGAATTGGCCCTGGAATTTCAAGTGAGCGTACCGCATTAACTACATCAGCAGAGTCAGAAATAAAATTAAAAGAATCATGAAATCTTTTGAAAACTTCCAATACAATTTTACATTCAGTAATTTGGGGGGTACCTGGACTGTATTGAATTAATATGGTTCTTGAGAATGAACCATATAGGTACCTACACTTGTTTTGGAGCCATCTGTATAAATATCTAAAGGTACAGACAAAGGCTCTGAGGCAGTGATCTTAGGAAAGATCACTGGATGTTCAGTAAAAAATTGTAACAAAGTATCACTAGGATAATGATTGTCAAACTTTCCATCAAAACTACAGCATAATATGGCCCAATCATCTATCAAGGCACACAATTTTTCCATCTGAGCAGTTGTACATGGTATAATAATTTTCTTGGGTAAAATACGAAAATGCTGAGTGAAAGACTTAACCCCTAACACAGTAAGCTTTGCAACAGCAGAAGCGTAATATTCAAGGGTCTTATTAGGAGAAATATGGGGATAAATCCAAAGAAGTGGACCTTGCTGCCATAATACTCCTGTGGGCTGACGAAAGGTTCTCAGTATACACAAAAGCAGATCTTCCTTTTCCTTGTACCTTCTTATAATTGCCTTTTCTAATCTCTCTTCTACTTTCCTCAAGGATAATCGTGCTTCCTTGGTTAAAACACGGTGTGACGTAAGCTGAGAATCCCCTTTCGGGATCTCATAAAGTGGTTGTAAATCAACATTCGGCATTTTAATATAGGGTTGAATCCAATTTATCCTTCCTAGTAATTTTTGACAATCACTTAATGTTTTTAAATAATCTTTTCATAATTCAATTTTTTGAAGGGAAATACTATGAGGAGTGATTTTAGTTCCTAAATATTCTCCCATTTGGCCCATTTGAACCTTTTCAGGTGCTATGAACCATTGATTGCTTTCAAGCATCTTAACAACTTTCGGATAGGCCGCTTCAAGTGTGCCACAATCTTCATATCTCTCCCTCTCATCCTGAGAAGCCTCTTCCTTGATATCAACCTCATCATCCCAAAATCCAGTCTCCAAAACAGCGGGTCTATCCTACATGCTAAAAGGTTTGATTGCCAATTCCTACATATGAACACATGATGTTGTGGTCACAAATACCGCAAAAAAGAGACATTGCCTTAAAATCTTTTGGAAGCCTGGTTTCTAGGATAAGATTTCCATAAAAATATCATCCCAATTTAGACATGTTTCCCTAGATTGGCTCATGCCACACGTTGTCTATAATGACTCTATCCAAATTTACCAGTTTTATGTCAACTTTCTGTTAACCAATGTTACATTTTTTTAACTATATCCAATAAATTAAAAGCCAGTAGTCCATACCCAAGGCATGTAGAGAATAATTATACATTTAAAACCAGTCAGAAACAAAAATGAAGTGGCTACACATACCTTTAATATTTAAATCAATCATCATTTTTACTTTTTCTAACTGTAGTTTTGTCACATGTTGAGTCCAATAATCACAGTCAAAGATTGTTTTAAGAGAAACAGCCATCAGTTCCATTACCTTAGAAGCTGTGAAGCTCCTGGTTTCTTTAGGATCAGCTAGTATAAACATTTAGCCAGCCCCTGAGGAGCTTGCCCAGCTGGCTTAGGCTTCCAGCTACAGATGCAGGCTACAAAAGCGAGTTGAAACTTTTTGTTTATTGTTTCCTTTCTTGAAAGAACTTAAAGCTACATCAATGGTGAATCAACTCACATTTAAAATTTTAATCTTTTCTTTTAAACATGAAACACAAAACATTCAAGCAAAGAGAAACAAAACACAGCATAAATTGACATACATGACTGCTTGGTTCACGAAGGACAGACAATAGACACAGAAGAAAAGAATTAGATGTTGTTCCACCAAAGGGACCCAGACATCCTATCTAAAGAACCCAGAACCAGAAATAAGCACTTCTCCAATAGGAGCCAGCAAGGAGGCAAGACGTCTCCCACCTCCTTCTGTTCCCAGGAGAGCTCCAAAAATTTAAGCTCATTTCCTTCTTTTACCAAAGCATTTTGGGGAGTTCGGGAGGACTGTTTTTCTCAACCCCGTTCTTTCTCTTGTCTACGTTGTAAACTGTCTCTAGTCAGGGTCCAAAGACTAAAAGCATCTATGAGAATCGACTTTGCTTCTCTAGATTTTAACATAACTCTAAAAGAACAAATATACAAAAACAGTTTACTATTATTTCCTTGTCCCCTTTTGACCACTACCACTTCCAGAAATCTTTATCTTTGCACATGTTTTCAATTTCTGCGATCCTTCTTAATTCTGCTTACTGGGTCTTTAAAATCTGTATCCACCACCTGAGTTGCCATTCGAGGGGACAATATGAATCTGGTGGTGGAACTGAGGTCGTGTCCTGTGCTTCCTTTTGTTGCTCTGCGGGCGGCCCTGGACCCGATGGTTCTACCTTTAGTTTCAATTTCTCTAAGCTGTCGGTGAGGCTTTCTAGATTGTCTGACATTTCTAAGGTCAAGGCTTTTAAAGAAGAACATATCTTATTTGTTTCCTGGTCTTTATTTTTCCTCTTTTATCTCTGCCTTCTCTCTGTTCATTTATCTCCTTTTCTTTTCCTTTTCTCTTTTGACACCTTTTTTCCCTCTGACATTCTTGTTGCTCTGCAAGGACCCTCTGACCTGTCTTAATGGCTCTAACGGCTTCCTCACATCGTTTATCCTCTAAGCAGGCACGGACTGTCTGCCAAAGAGACTTTGATCCGGGCTTATGCTTGCCCTCTGTGGCTTCTGTATCCAGATCTTTTCCCAATATGTCTCATGCTCACAAAGTAAGAGATCCCGATACTATAAACCACGGAGCACACGATGTCATTCATCAAGAATGCTCCACAGGATTTTCCTTTCAACTTTGAGCTTATGCCGATTAAGGAGCTCTTGGAGAGCTGTCAAGAGTGGGCTGGAATGTGAGCTTCCCATACTCAATGAACTTATTTATGAGTGGTTTTATGAGCAGGGTGAGCTGGCATGTTTGTTTACACACGACTTCTTAGCCTGGCACATGCTGGCTATTCCCAGCAAATGCACTCCCGTCCAGGACAGTGGCAATTCAAAAGAAAGCAAATCCACAACACAAAGAAGAAAAAAAACAAAATTATAAGTCCTACCCACAAAGGATCAATTGGAAACACATTGTTGCAGACCACAGACATTTTAGCCTCTAAACCAAGACTTTCATCATCTCTGCTTACATCCAGAGAACTTTATTGTCCCTTAATGGGAACTTTCCAACGTTGCTGACCTGGAACTGAAGAGTTCTGAAATCCATGAGGATGTCCTCAGGTCTCCGAGTGGGTCACCACTTATCATGGCCACCTCCCCTGGCAAGGAAGACGGAAAACAGTTGGATTCTTCTCAACAGCCTTTACTGCAGGACCACGTCATTGTTGACACGGGGACCATGAGTGGCAAAGTCGCTCGCTTTATATACACAACAGTATGCTAATAATCTTTCAGGGATAGGCGGAGCACAAATCAAACCACTGTCACCCTACTATCATCCCAGCTACTTGTCCTCCAGAGATTGGCCCTGCATGAACCACCCCATTAGCATAGTACCGCCCTAGCCAGACTGAAGCCAGGTGCAAAACCCTCGCATGCACACTACTGTGTTTCACCACAGGAGGGAGCGGGATCACCTCATTATCATACGTCCGCCCTAGCAAGGGGACAAAAATGCCCATATGCGGTAAGTTGCTTACCTTCAGACGGGGCTGGATGTCAGAACCATCTTTGTTTTACTGCGCCGCTCCCTACAAGTAATTCTCTTGTGGAACTTTTGAGGTCACTAAGTATACTATCATATCAACTACAAACAGTGCTATTTGGACTTCTTCCTTTCCAATCTTTATCCCTTTGACCTCCTTCAGTGTCTGTTTGCTCTGGCTTAGATGTCCAGAACTATATTGAATAAGTTATGAAAGAGTGGGCAGCCTTCTCTAGTCCCTGATTTCAGTGTGATAGCTGTAAGTTTCTCTCCACTTACTTTAACTTTAGCTACGAATTTGCTGTATATGTTTAGGTATGGGCCTTAAATTCCTGTACTTTTCAGGACTTTTATCATGAAGGGATGTTGAATTTTGTCAAAATCTTTCTCAGCATCTAATGAAAGGATCATGTAGTTCTTATCTTTGAGTTTGTTATATAGTGAGATACGTTGTTGGTTTTCTGTATATTAAAGCATCCCTGCAAGCCTGAGATGAATCCTACTTAATCATAGTGGATGATTGTTTAAAGTGTTGTAGGATTAGGTTTGCAAGAATTTCATTGAGTGTTTTTGAGTCGATATTGATAAGAGAAATTGCTCTGAAGTTTTCTTTCTTTTTTGGGTCTTTCTGTGTTTTAGTTATAAGAGTAATTGGTGTTTCATGAAAGCAATTTAGTAGTACTCCATCTGTTTCACATTTATGGAATAGTTTGAACAGTATTAGTATGAAATTTTCAATGAATTTTGCATGGATTTCTGCCCTAAACCCATCTGATCCTGGACTCTTTTTGGCTGGGAGAGTTTTGATGACTGCTTTTATTCCTTTCGGAGTTATGGGTTGTTAAAATGGTTTATATTTTCCTGATTTAGCTTTGGTACCTTGTAGTTGTCTAGAAAATTGTCCTTTTTCTCCAGATGTTCAAGTTTTGTTGAACATAGACTTTTGTAGTACAATGATTTTTTTTTAATTTCCTTTGATTCTGCTGTTATGTCTCCCTTTTTAAAATATGATTTTGTTAATTTGAACACACTCTCTGTCTTCTCTGGTTAGTCTGGCTATGGTTTAATGTATCCTGTTGATTTTCTCAGAAAACCAGGTATTGGTTCTGTGGATTCTTTGTTTAGTCCCTTTTTTTCTACTTGGTTGATTTTCCCTCTGAGTTTGATTATTTCCTGCCTTCTACTACTCCTGCATGTATTTGCTTCTTTCTATTCTAGAGGTTTTAGGTGTGCTGTCAAGCTGCTGATGTATGCTCTTTCCTGTTTCTTTCTGCAGGCACTCAGAGCTATGAGATGTCCTCTTAGCACAGCTTTCATTGTGTACGAAGAGTTTGGGTATATTGTACCTTCATTTTCATTGAATTCTATGAAGTCTTTAATTTCTACCATTAATATTTCCTTGACCAAGTTATCATTGAGTAGAGCATTGTTCAACTTCCATATATATGTGGGCATTCATTCCTAATTGTTATTGAAGAACAGCCTTACCCCATGGTAGTCTGGTAGAGTGCATGGGATTATTTCTGTCTTTCTGTATCCTTTGATGCCTGCTTTTTGACTGATTATATGATCAATGTTGGAGAAGGTGACATGAGTTGGTGAGAAAAAGGTATTTCCTTTTGTTTTAGGATAGAATGCTCTCTAAATATGTTAAGTCCATTTGGTTTATACCGTCTGTTAGTCTGTCTATGTCTGTTTAATTTCTGTTTCATGATCTGTGTAGTGATGAAAATGGGGTGTTGAAATCTCCTATTATTTTTATTTGCCGTGCCATATGTTCTTTGAGTTTTAGTAAGGTTTCTTTTATGTATGTAGGTGCCATTGTATTTGGGCCATAGATATTTATGATTTCAAATTCATATTGGAGGGATTTTTCCTTTGATGAATATGAAGTGTCCTTCTGTATGCTTTTTGATGACTTTTGGTTGAAAGTCAATTTTATATGATATTAGAATGGGTACTCCAGCTTGCTTCTTCAGACCATTTGCTTGAAAAGTTTTTTTCCAGCCATTTACTCTGAGGTAGTGTCTGTCTATGTCTCTGAAGTGTGTTTCCTGTAGTGCAAAACACTGGGTCCTCATTACATATCCAGTGGGTCAATCTGTGTATTTTTAGTGGGGAATTGAGTCCATTGATGTTGACAGATATTAAGGAATAGTAATGGTCACTTTCTCTTCTTTTCTTAACTGTAGGTTAATGTTTGTGTGGTTCTCTTCTGTTTGTTTTTTTCTGAAAAGATTAATTTCTTGCTTTATCTATGGTTTTACTTGCCTCCTTGTGTTGGGGTTTGCCAGTTAGTGTCCTTTGTAGTCCTTGATATGTTGAAAAATATTGTGTAAATTTGGTTTTGTCATGGAATATATTTGTTTCTCCGTCTATGTTAATTGAGAGTTTTGCTGGATATACTATCCTGGGCTGGTGTTTGTTTTCTCTTAGTGTCTGTATGAAATCTGTACAGGATCATCTGGCTTTCATAGTCTCTGGTGAGAATTATGGTGTAATTCTTATAGGTTTGCAATTATATGTTATTTAACCTATTCCCTTACTGCTTTTAATATTTTTATTTGTTTTGTGCAGTTGGTTTTTTGACTATTATGTGATGTGAGGATTTCTTTGACTGGTTCAATCTGTTTGGAATTCTGTAGGCTTTGTGTATGTTTATGGGCATCTCTTTCTTTAGATTAAGGAAGTTTTAATCTATAATTTTTTGAAGATATTACTGTCCCTTTATGTTAGCAGTCTTCTCTCTCTTCTATACCTGTTAAGCTTAGGTTTGATCTTCTCATTGTGTCCTGGATATCCTTTATGTTTTGGACAATCTGCATTTCTGTTTTACATAATTTTTGACAGTTGTGTCAATGTTTTCTATGGAGTCTTCTGCTCATTAGATTATGTTTTCTATCCCTTTTATTATGTTGGTGATTCTCACCTCTATGAATCCTGGTCTCTTTCCTATGTTTTCCATCTCCAGATTTGACTTCCTTTGTGCTTTCTCTATTATTTCTATTTTTTATTTTAACTCCTGGATAGTTTTGTTCATTTCCTTCTTCTGTTTTTTTTTTCCAGTAATTCGTTAAGGTAGTTTTGTGTTCCCTCTTTCTGGGATTCTTCTTGTTTGCTTCTGTATTATCTGTTGTCTTGTATTTTCTCCAACGACTTATTTTTGACCTTCTTAACATCCTCCATCGTCATGAGAAAATGTGAACGTAAATCTATATCTTGGTTTTTTGGTGTGTTTGGATATCCAGTGTTTGCTCTGTTGGTAGATTTGGGTTCTCATGAGCCCAAGTTGACTTGATTTCTGTTTTTTGCGTTCCTGTGCTTGCCTCTAGGCATCAGGTTGTCTCTGGAGTTAGCTTGTCTTGCTCTTTCTGACAGTAGCTTGACCATCCTGTAGCCACGTGTGTCAGGACTCTTGTAGACCTGTTTTCCTGTTTTTTTCCCATTTATGGGAACAGAGTATTCTGCTCTCCTGCGTGCAGTTGCCCCTGTCCACTGGTTTTCAGCTGTCCCTGTGGGCAGGAACCAGAAGGAACTTCCCACAATTTTCCTAGGTCCTTCTGTGGTGGGAGGGTGCACAGAAGGCACAAGGTGTTTTCCTCTTGTGTCAGGAATCTAGGCAGGGGGGTACACTTCTCTTGTTCCCCAGGAGTGTCTGCTTATCTGAAGGTCTACTTCCCCCATCCTCAGGATTTTTGTGCAGGGAGCTGTTTGACCAGTTCTGTTCAGATCCAGGTATACTCTGGAACATTTTGCTCCTGCAGTTCTACTCTTCCTATATTCCTGGGTCCAGAGGCACTATGATGTTTTGGCTTGGGCCAGAGATGTCGGTAATGGTGGGCAGAAGTGGCAGTCTCTGTGCCTTTTAGGCTCAGGATTGCCCACTCTCTTACAGCGTCCAGGAGCAGGGAGTCTGGACTGGGATAAGCGAGG
This sequence comes from Rattus norvegicus, assembly GCF_021556685.1. NCBI lineage: Eukaryota > Metazoa > Chordata > Mammalia > Rodentia > Muridae > Rattus > Rattus norvegicus. The sequence goes on from NC_141555.1 coordinate 6,889,623, forward strand.
ATCAGGAGCCAGCTAGAAACTGGAAGTGTCTGGTCCCAGAGGAGTTCTGCTTTTGCGTGTCCTGAGTCCACCAGTCAGGTCATGTAGAATAGAAAAGTTGGATTCACATCTGGTTTCAGGCCTGAAGTTGCTCCTCGCCCTGACTTTCAGCTCTCTATTGGAGCTGCAACAGAAATGTCCAGTCCCTACTGCAACTAGGTACCTATGCACAGGAGGCCCAGATAGACCTTGGGGTTTTTTTCTTGAGTCAGGAATGTGAGCAGATTTCTCAGGGGTTTCTGCCCCTTTGATGGTCTAATACTTCCCCACCCCACAAGAGATTTGGGTGTAGGAGGCTGTTTGGACTGCAGGGCCCTTGCAGCTTGACTCCTCCTATATTCATGTGTCCAGAGACACTATGCAGTTTCGTCTTGGGGTAGGGTTGTGGGCACAGGAAGGCAGAAGTGGCAGTCTTTCCTTCCCTGAGATCCCAGTTTTGCCCACTCTTCTGGGTGTTCAGCTCTCTGCCCCACAGAGTTTTCAAAGGAGTTTCAAATGTTCATTCCCTATCCTACAGGTCTTCTGTCTTTCCAATTCTCCTCCAAATGTGTTGGAGAAGACCCCTCTGGTTAAGGGGAGGTACAACAGGCCCCATCAGACAAAGAGTGCTGCAAAAGTTCTTCTCTTAAAGGTAATCTCAATGACTTCTCATATTCCACAAATGGACAAAGTCCTGCCCCCTCTCCACATAAGACTATAATAACTTCAACAGCTGCCAAAGCAGGGCAGAGAGCTATGTCCACACAGAAAGACAGTCAAAGATATCATCCATCTCCACCAAAGGGCCTTATGCAATCTGCTTCAGGTGAAATGAGTTTGAAACCTGATTCTGCTGACAAAGGGAATTTAAGAACTTCCCTTTTAAACCAAGAGGACCTTCAAAGCCCTCCACTATTAAAAATGGGCTTAAATCATCCCTTATGGTCCAAGGGTTACAAAATACAATCACAAATCGCCAAGTGAACCTCATAACACACATACCAGCACAAGCAGAGACAAAACTTACTGCATGTACACCATTAGTTCAAGGACCATTGCCAGTTTCAGAAGGGACTCTTGAGAGTTCCACACTCAAGCAAGATGTGGTAGAAAATTCTGAGTCCACCCAAGGAACGCTTGTGCATTCTGCACATAAAAAAATATGATCTAGTACACTCACCATCTCCCCCATACCTCCAATATCACTATACAACAGAGAGTTATTCAAATATCCTCTACCATCGAAAAGGACCCTCCTGACTTATCATCACGCCCAAAAGAGCCATGTTAATAAAAACACACAGTCAATGAGCCATACAGACTCCCTATTTATACAATGTTCAGAGAAGATAAAATCTTCTGTATAATAATTTTATTCCCAGATAAATTCCTGTGCCTACATCCTCCTGGGACTCTAGGTTATTCTGTCCTGAAAGGAGAGGCTCCAAAATTTTCCACATATACGTCAAAGATGCTAGAATTTCCCAAAACTTAGCAGGAATCTCTGATTAGTACCCTATCTCATAAAGAGACTGTTGGACAAGAAACTTCTACAAAAGGAGTTCTACCCACAGACACATCTTTAGAGATGGCTTGTGGATGTGACACATGTACAAAGGTTGTTCTAGGACATATTCCATCTTTAGAGAAGGTTTTTGATCCAACCATATGTGAATGAGGACTGGGGGAACATGATATGAAAACACCAGTGTCTGTAGCATCCCCAACATCTGAGGAAACAGATTCCTTGGATTCCATTTGTGCAAAAGAATGTATATGACCTTCACAAACTTCACAGGAGGACATAGGAAAACTTCCTTATCTCCTCAAGATCAGGCATCTTCCCCAACTACAGAACATGCTACACACTCTTCCAAATGTGCACAAATGGTGACCAGTCCTTCTTTACACCCAGCGGACCCAGAACATCTGCCAAATAGGTCAATGGCTCTGGATTTTATCTTGATATCTTCTGAAGGGGTCTTAGAACTTCTTTTGCCTATCAAGCAGGTTAGGGAACCTGACACTTGTAAACGAAAGTCTGTTCCCACTTCTCCTTTAGAAGAAATTTTTAATGGAACTTCCAAAATTACACAACAATATCTGGAAACATCCTTATCTGCTCATGAAGCTCTCAGACCTCTCTCATATCTCCATAATGCTCTAAGAGAGGTCACATCTTCAGAGGTAGCTCTAATACCTTCCACCAATTCTGACCTCACAGCTCTCAACTCCTGAATCCCATATGTGGAAGGCTGAGATAAAGGCTCTCTCTTCAGCAAACCCATTCAACCCCTAACCAGGACTCACTGAGCTTTCCAATGGAACAAGTATTTCTTCCTTTTTATACAAATACAGAAGGCCAGCTTCTTTCTTCCCATCTCTATTCAGGCGTTCTTCTCCCTCCCAAATGGCTGTTTACTCTGAATTAGAGGCCAATTAGTAAACTCAAGGTACTGAAGGAATGTCCGAAAACAGTTGTTGTCAGGACAACACTAGTAACCTCACAAAAGAAGCTAGGGATCTGCAGGATACAAGAATTTTTCAGGCAGTACCTAATAATGATATCACTGAGAACTGACATGGCCTACCTGCTAAACAGCTTTCCTTATATTGACCAATTTCAAGGGTTCCCTTACCAGGAGAGTCTCTTGTGACACAGTGTAAACCTTTATGTACTACATCTCCCTAAAGTTATGTACATCTATTTGTTTCATCAGTGGTTACATGTTCTGTATGTAGAAAGTTAGTCAGGGTCCTGGCATGCATAGAAAGATCTAGGAACATGGAGTGGAGGAAAATCTTCTGTATAATAATTTTATTCCCAGATAAATTCCTGTGCCATACATTTAAATTTCCTAAGTTTTCCCTGTTTCTCAAAGGCAACTACTTTCCCTGCAGACCTTCAATTGAATGAATATTGTATTAATTTTTTTCTACATTCCTTGAGAGGGGACATTATATACATATTCCTGAATGTGTACTCAAAAATTCTGTTTTCCAATTCCATTTTTTACAGTGATTTTGGCAACAAAGGGGGCACAGCTATAAAGTAAATATAAAAGTGTAAATATTGTGTACCTTCTTCAAATGATAAACTCCCAAATTCTTATTTTATCAAAAATTACAAGGTATCATTAAAGTAAAGGACAGCGTGGATTATAGATTGTGTTGCTGTAGTACCATTAGATATCAGCTCTCTAATATCTACCTTCCTGTGTTCCCAGGAAGAGACTTAAGGGTTTTGGATGTTTTACCATGATTTTTTCTTCAGGCCAAACATGAGGTTCAGGAATATGTACAGTATGAGAAATGGCTTGGTGTCCAGTGAAACCACAGCTTCATTAGTTTAATAAGAACAGGAGAAAGTCTATTTGGCACTGTCATTTGTGAATTCTACTTTCTTTACCTTGTTTCCCAGAATCTATGTTAAAATTCCATCAAATCTCATAGCTGTAGGTTATATATATATATATATATATATATATATATATATATATATATATAACATATACATATAAATATATATACATACAGACAGACAGACAGATAGATTATAGATATAGATATAGATATAGATATAGAAATAGATATAGATATAGATATAGATAAAGATATGATATAGATGTAGATAGATATATAGGTAGATAGATATAGGTATATGTATAGATATAGATATATAAATGTACATATAGATATAGATATACACATACACATACACATACATGTACATATACATATTCATATCAGTCACCAAAACTAGATAAGTTTGACGAATCTTAGAATTGCATGATTAGAAGAAATGGATATAGGTCTTTCCTGAGAGACACAGCTAGAGCATGTCAAATACAGAAGTGTATGGTAGTAAAAGAAAAGTGAGCTGAAAACATATCTCTTGTTGGTAGATTTTTAGAAAGGATTACAAGAGCTGGAAGAGCTTTCAATCCGATAAGAAAAACAATACCAAAGAACCAGAGTTTTCTAGTACTACATGAATATTCAAAGCTAGTGCATGAATAGACCTAGGGCTCCAACTCCATATGTAGCAGAGAATGGCCTTGTTGGGTACCAATGGAAGGAGATGCCCTTGGTCTAAACTATGTTTTATTACCAATTCAAGGGAATGTAAGGGGCGTTATACACGAAGTTAGGGGAACCGATTAGGGATCTTATGTGCAGGAAAGTGGGAAAGGCAAAAATATTTGAAATGTAAATATGGAAAAATCAAATTAAAAAAGCAAAACAAATTTGTAAAAAATAAAAAAAAAATAAATAAGTTAAAGATAAGAAAACTGCCAGCTAATCACACATATTGACTGTGAAACCTAAAGGGTCACTATAAGGCAATGGGTGTCAAAGTAATACTAGTGGAAAGACTGATATGATGAACTATAAACACGTCACTCTCAAAAATACCAGTATCAGACACAAACTGCAATTTAGGTATCCAAATAATCAAGGAGTTTATTCTGAGCTTAGGACATGATACTTGTCTTTCTCTACTTCCTTATGACCTTTTCCTTCTGAGCCAAAAATTAAAAGTCATGAGCTCTAAGGAAAAGAACAGTGCCCTTCCCAACACCTGGCATTTGGAATAAAGATATTAATGATATAAATTCTCTGACTTAAAGGAACCACTAGAAGCAGGGAATACAGATGCTGCGGAAAGGCTCTGAGTTCCTGATCCCATGTGTGGAGGACTCAGATCAATTCTATCTCTTCAATGTACCTACTCAAATCCTACCAAGGACTCAGTGAGATTAGCCAGGGTCGACATATTTCTTCCTTTTTTTTATACCAAGACAGAAGGTCAGTTTCCTTCTCCACATCTCTGAGCATTTCATATTTTCTGTTCTCAATCCCAAATTGATGTTTCCTCTGAACTAGAGGCCAATTAGTAAAACTTATAGGTACTGATGGAATATCCAAGAGGCACTTGCAGACACAACAACATATGTGACATCACAGGAGAAGCTAGGGCTCTCCAGGATACAAGAGATTTTTCATGGGGGGCCTAATGATGATGTAACTGAGAACTGCCATGGCCTACCTGCAAACAGCTTTCCTTACATTGACCAGATTTGAGGGTGCCTTTTCCTGGTATGTCTCCTGTGATTCAGTGAAAACCTTTATGTACTCAATCTCTCTAAAGCTAGAGACTTCTCTTTGCTTTATTAGTGGTTACATGCTCTCAATCGAAAAAGTTATTCAAGGACTTGGAATGGGTAGAAAATATCTTGTAACATGGAGTGTAGGAGATTCTTCTATATATTAATTTTATTCCCAGCACAATCCGTGAAATACTGTACAATTTTGTAGCTTTTCTCTATTTCCCAAGGCCAGTATTTTCCCTAGAGACCTTCAATTGAATGAATATTGTATTTCACTTTCTTATTGTACATTCTTCGATATGGGACTTTATAAATATTGCTGAATGTGTACTCAAAAATGGTGTTTTCCAATTCCATTTTCTGCAATGATTTTGGCACAAATGTGGCCCAGCTATAGAATGAGTATAACAGTGTAAATATTGTGTACCTACTTGAAATGATAAACTCCCAAATCCTTATTTTATCCCAAAATTACCAGACATCAGTAAAACAAAGGACAACATGGATTATAGAATTTGATTCTTTAGTCCCATTTATATCAGTTCTGCATTATCTACCTTACTGTGTTCCCGTGGCCAAACTAAAGGGTTATGGATGTTTTATCATGATTCATTCTTCAGGAATAATACAATACAGGAGGAAGGACAGGGAGAGGAATGGCTTGAAGTCCAGTGAACCGTCATATTCAATATGTTAAGAACAGGAGGAAGTCTATTTGGCATTGTCCTTTGTGAATTCAACATTCTTGGCATAGTTGCGTAGAATCCATATGAAAATTCTACCTAACCACATAGGGGTAGGAGCCATCATAAGAGATTATATGATATATGATATATGATATATAGATATAGATATAGATATAGATATAGATATAGATATAGATATAGATATAGATATAGATATAGATATAGATATAGATATAGATATAGATATATCCTAAACCAGATAAGATTGATGAAGCTAAGAAGTGTACTTTGCCAGGAACCATATAGATATTTCCTGAGAGACACAGATAGAGCATATTATATACAGAAGTGAATGTGTCGTTTTAAAAATATAAAAATAAAAAAGTAAAATTTCCTTTTACCCTGCTAACTCTAGCACCAATGTGTCTGAAATTCTCTGCTAGATATCTTGGCAGAAACACCATCCGACTCCTCAGCTGCGCAGTGCTTTTTGCTGTCACACACTTTCCTATACTCAAATCCTCACATAAAAACACACAACACAATATTCTTTGATCCAGTTGATTAGCTATACTTGCACACTTAAACATACAAAGCCGGGTACCATCTAATCCATAGGAACATTAATAACAACCTGTAAACACACAGAGCAGAATCTTAAATTCACCTGCCATGGCTTCTCACTCTGTCATCTTCCTTTCTTTTTTTTCTCTAGTCTCCTCCTCTTCCTTCAGACATCTCTCCTGCCCATTCTTCCTTCTCCTCCCACGATAATCCTCCTTCTATCCTGTCCCTGCCACTTACATATACTTTACAAATTCACTTGGGACATGGTTCTGGTGAAGTATCCTGAGTTCTGAGGACAGACCTATGCAGCTGACCCTGAAGCAGTGGAATTAGCGTCAAACATAGATAACTTCAGGGCAAACCACAATATGAACCCTAATGGCAAAGCAGTGAACTGAAACGGACTTCTTCTTGTTAGATTTCGAGAAAGGATTAGAAGAGATGAAGGTGCTTTCATCCCCATAAGAACAAAAATGCCTGTGATTCAGAGCTTTCTGGTAGTAGACCAATATTCAAATATACATGAACAGACTTATGGCTCCAACTGCATATGTTGCAGAGGATGGCCTTTTTGGGTAATAATGGAAGGAGAACCCTTGGTTCTGCCTAGGTTTGACACCCAGTTCAAGGGAGAATGTCCAGTGTCAGTAAGGGGGGGGGTTTATAGGAGAAGGGTAAGGTGACTGGTCATGGATCTTATAGTCAGTAAACTGAAAAAGGAAATAATATTTTAAATATAAATTTAGAAATTTCCAATTAAAAACAATAAAATTTGTTAAATTTTAAAAAATGAAAGAAATAATAGAAAAGAAATTTGCCAGTTAATCGTACCTATTGATTCAGAATTTAAGGGGTCACTGTCACAGAATGGTATTCAGAGTAATACTAGTGGAAAGACTGATATGATGAAGTCTCATCTAGAAGCACTTCTCCCTCCCAGATATCCGTGCCAGACACAAACTGCATTATTAGAATCAAATGCATGGAGGAGTTTACTCTGTGCTGAGGACACAATACTTGACTTACGTTTCTTCCTTAGGACCTTTTCCTTCTTGGCAAAAGGAGCTATGAGCTCTCAGGAAAAACTATAGTGTCCTTCCCAACACCTGGCTTTTGGGATAAAGAAATGAATTATATAAACTCTGACTTCCAAGAAAAATAACAAGCAGGGAAGTCCAGATGTTTCTGAGAGGATCCAGTACCTGATTCCCATATGTGGAAGGCTCAGATCAAGGCTATCTCTTCAGTGAACCTACTCAACCCCTACCCAAGACTCCAGGAACTTTCCCATTGACCACGTTTTTCTTCACTTTTATACCGAGACAGAAGGCCAGCTTCCTACTCCCTATGTCTGATATCTTCATCCTCTGGGTTCTCCCTCCCATATGGCAGTTTCCTCGGCATTAGAGGCCAATTAGTAAACCCTAGAAGTACTGAAGGAATATCTGAGATGCAGTTGAAGTCAGGAGAACATTTGTGACATCACAGAAGAAGCTAGGACTCTCCAGGATATGAGAGTTTTTTTCAGGGAGGGCCTAATGATGATGTCACTGAGAACTGCCATGGCCTACCTGCTGAACACCTTTCCTTACATTGACGAAATTTGAGTGTGCCCATTCCTCTTATGTATCCTTCGATTCAGTGGAAAACTTTATATACTCCATCTCCCTAATGCTAGAGACTTCTCTTTGCTTTATTAGTGGTTACATGCTATGAATGGAAAAACTTTTCAAGGGCCTGGAATGGGTAGAAAAGATCTTATAACATGGAGTGGAGGAGATTCTTCTGGATATTAATTTTATTCTCAGGTACATTTAGTGAAAAACATTTCAATTTTATAGGTTTTCTCTGTTTCCCAAAGGCCAGTCTTTTCCCTACAGACCTTCAATTGAAGGAATATTGTATTTCACTTTCTCAGTGTACATTCCTTGATAAGAGTTTTTATTAATATTCCTGTTTGTGTACTCAAAAATTCTGTTTCCAATTCTATTTTCACCAAAGCAAAGGACAAAATGAGTATGGCATTGAGTTCTCTAGTCCTATTTGATATCAGTACTACACTATCTACCTTCCTCTGTTTCCATCGCTAGACTTGAGGGTCGGATGTTTTACCATGATTCTGTGAAGGCCAAACATAAGACACCGGAGGATGGGCAGATAGAAGAATGGCTTGAGGACCAGTGAAACCTCAACTTCAATAGGTTCATAAGAACAGGAGGGAATCTATTTGGTCTTGCCATTTCTGAGCTCCACATTCTTAACCTAGTTGCTCAGAATGCATTTTCCCATTCCACCTAACCACAAAGTTGTAGGATCCACCAAAAGTATATATATATATATATATATATATATATATATATATATATATATATATATATATATAATTAGAGAAAAAGGGGAAGAATACAGTTAGCAATCTTATGGGCAGGAAAATGGGAAACCAGATAACATTAAATGTAAATATAGAAACATCAAGTTAAAAAAGCAATAGAAATTCCTAACAAATAAAAAAAAATTAAAGAAAGAAGAGAAAGCTGACAGTAATCATACCTATTGACTCAGAAAAGTAAAGTGGTAGTCAGTGGAAATATTAGTGGAAAGACTGAGATGATGAAGTCTCAACTAATTGCACTGCTGCTTCCCAGACTGCACTATAGATATCTAAAACATGGAGGAGTTTACTGTGAGCTAAAGAAACAATACCTGTCTCTCTCTTTTTCCTTAGGACCTTTTTCTTTTTCTCAAAAAAAGTAAGGGCCATGAGCTCTCAGGAAAACAACTGTGCCCTCCCCAACACTTGGTTTTGTAATAAAGAAATTAATGATATAAACTCTCTGAGTTCCAGGAATCATAAGAACAGGGAAGTCCAGATGCTTCTGAGAGGCTCCCAGCTCCTGATTCCCATAGGTCGGAGGCTCATATCAAGGCTATCCCTTTAGCAATCAAACTAAATCCCTAACAAGTACTCACTGAGCTGTACCAAGGACCATGTAATTCTTCGTTTTTTTATACCAAGACAGAAGGCCATCTTCCTTCATTCTCCCCATTTCTGATCTCTCCGACCTCTTTGTTCGCCCTCCCAAATTGATGTTTACTCTGAATTAGAAGCCAATTAGTAAACCCTAGAGGTACTGAAGGAATATCTGAGAGGCAGTTACTGTCAGAACAACACTTGTGACATCATAGAAGAAGATAGGGATCTCCATGTTATAAGAAATTTTTCAGGGAGGCCATAATGATGATGTCTCTGAGAACTGCCATGCCCTACCTTTAAACAGCTTTCCTTACATTGACCAGATTTGAGAGTTCCCTTTCCAGGAGTGTCTCCTGTGACACAGTGGAAACCTTTATTTACTCCATCTCTCTAAAGCTAGAGACTTCTTTTTGCTTCATTTGTGGTTTCAAGCTCTGTATGGAGAAAGTTAGTCAGGCACTTGCCATGGGTAGAAAAGATCTAGGAACATGGGGTGGAGGAGTTTATTCTGCATTAAATTCTATTCCCAGGTCCATTCCTGTGACAAACATTTCAGTTTCCTAGGTTTTCTCTGTCTCCCAAAGGCCAGTATTTTCCCTACAGACTTTAATTGATTGCATATTGTATTTCATTTTCATATTGTACTTTCCTTATTAGGAGAAATATATATATATATATATATATATATATATATATATATATATATTCCTGAATGTGTACTAAAAAATTGTTTTGCAATTCCATTTGCAATGATTTAGCAACAAAGCGTGGCCTGCTATAGAGTGAATATAACAATGTAAAAAATTGTGTACCTACTTCAAATGATAAACTCCTAAATCCTTATTTTACCCAAAATTTATGAGACATCAGTAAAGAAAAGAACAACATGTACTATAGAAAGCAGATCGCTATTCCCATTATATATCAGTTCTATAATATCTACCTTCCTGTGTTCCCAGGGCCAGACTAAGGGTTTTGGAGGATTTACCATGATTCTTTCTTCTGTCCAAACACAAGACTCATGAGGATGGGCAGTAAGAAGAATGGCTTGATGTCCAGAGAAACCTCAACTTCAATAGGTTCATAATAACAGGAGGGAGTCTTATCGGCATTGACCTTTGCTGATTCTACATTTTTGATCTAGTTGCACAGAATCCAACCTAAAATTCCACCTAACCACATAGCACATAGGTATAGGATCCACAAAAAAAAAAAAAAAAAATATATATATATATATATATATATATATATATATGTGTGTGTGTGTGTGTGTGTGTATGTATATATGTATATATGTATATATGTATATATAGATATAAATATAGATATAGATAGATAGATAGATAGATAGATAGATACATACATACATACATACATACATACATACATACATACATAGATCTGACAAAAAACTATGTAAGATTGATGGCGATAAGAAGTGCATGCTCCCAGGAAATGGATATAGATCTTTCCTGAGAGACCCAGGTAGTGAGTGCTAATTACAGAAGTAAAGGTTATTGGCAAACCAGTCGAATGCAAATGAACCTCTTGTTAGTAAATTTGGAGAAAGGATTGCCAGGACTGAATGGACATTCAGGCCCATAAGAACAACAATGCCAATGACCCATAATTTTATGCTACTAAACCAATACTCAAAGATTGAATATGGAAGACTTATGTTTCCAACTGCATATGTAGCAGAGAATGGCCTTGTTGGACATAAATTGGAGGAGAAGCTCTTAGGCCTACCAAAGCTGGAACCCCCAGTGTAGGGAATGTCAGGGGGTGTTGGGAAAGGGAGTGGTTGGTGAGGGGGAACACCTATATAGAAGAACTGGTGGGGGAAGGGATAGGAGTCTTATGACTGGATAACTGGGAAAGTGAATAATATTTGAAATGTAAACAAAAATATCCAATTTTTATAAAAGGAAAAGTAAAAGCTTAACAAGCTGAACAGGCAAAGTGAGGAATCTCAATCCCACTTGAGAGGGAGAAGAAATGAAACACAGAAGGGAAGAGTGAGGGAATTGGGTGAGAAAGCAGACAGTAAGGGAATGAGGGGAACATGGTCAGGTATTGGTGGGGAGTAGGACTGAAGCCCTGAGTGTCAGCAGAATGAATGTCAACAGGCAATTTCAGGAACTAAAATGTTGGAGGTGGGGGGTGGCTATAATATTCCAGAGACCTGAGAGGTAAGAGACTATCAGGACTTAGTGAAATGTCCAGGAGTGGATAGAGGGAATTTGTAGAGTCTACCTCCATGAGGAAGAGAGAGCATCAAGTGAGGGATAAGGTTGCCATCCACAAATCAAAACTCTGACCCATATTTGTTGCTGTCTGAAAGACCTTCAGGGACAAAACCAGAGAAGAGCCTGAGTAAAAGGAATTCCAGTGAACAGCCATACCTGGCAACCAGATTAAGTAGAGGCCCCCAAGGCCTGAAAATATTACTCATGCTTTGTCATGTTCACAAAACCGACCTGACATGACTGCCTTCTGAAAGACGCAACAAACAGCTGAAAGAGTATGATGCAGACAATTACACTCAGTCAATGAACAGAATCTGCTAAGTCCCGTTGTCGAACTAGGGAAAACCTGGAGGAAGCTGAGGAGGGGAGCAACCCTGTAGGAGTACCAGATGTTTAACTAACATGGATTCCCGTGTTTTTTTCAGACACTGAGCCATCAATGCGGGATCATGCACCAGCTATTATGAGGCCTCTCATACTGGAGTGCTGGTTTTGGAAACAACAGGAGAAGATACACTTAACCGTCAAGAGACTTGAGACCCCAGGGAGTAGAGAGGTCTGGTAGACTGGGGGTGGAGTGGGAGACAGATTCATTCAGATGGGCATGAGGGGAGTAGGTATTGGATGTAGAACAGTAAGAGTGTGGGCTGGAAGAGGGATGAAATCTGGATTGTAAAATTCTGTTAAATAAAATTTAAAAAGGAAAATGAAAACTACAATAAACACTTTCTTCCCCAACTTTCTTTTTTCCCTTTTGGTCATGATATTTCATAACAGCAATAGAAATTCTGGCTAATACACGGTATTATGGACAAAAGTGTGCAAATGCTAATTAGAGAAGCATGACATCTCTGTGGAGTCTAGTTGCTTGATTTGCCTCAAACTTCCTTATTCAGAAGTATCAAGAAATAGGGAATTTCTAAGACTAAGTTTATTATCATGACATACTGAACACTTTTTAATCCAACCCTTATTGATTCGGTGATATCCAGAAACAAATAAAGAGACTGGTAATATTAAAAAGGTAGAATTTTGTTTAAACATTCATGGTAGAAAGGAATTCTTATCTATTAGATTACCACAAAGAGGTTGATTCTTCTGGCCTGCTACCCAACACAATCCATATTCACTTTTATTCCTCCCAAAGTAATAAAAGATTAATAATACTCTATATGTAGAAAGTTTGAATTTAATGTGAACTTAAATCCAAATATATTGCTGTTTGTATGGGAGTATTTTGTTTACTACATTTATTATAAAAAGAATTTGTGTAAGAATGTCAATTGGAATTGCTTGGAAAAGTTCCTATAGCTTGCAGATACGGATTTACTTTAATGAGATTTTACTGTAGCAGTGAATTCCATTAGTTTACATCATGGTTTCTTCTACATCTACTGATGGAATTGACAATAGTTAGATTAATTCTCAAATACTTGGTTAAAATTTCACTTACCAAAGAAAATGATTATTGAAGAACTGCAGCAATTATCTTTCTCACTACAGAAGGACTTTCTTCATGTACACTGGTATTGGCTTTTGGAAAAAAGAAAGCAAATTCATTTTTGAATGTCTCAAGTTAGCAAAAGTATTTTAGAAAAAAGTCATTCTACTCTTATTAAAGGAGATATTTATCTAATGCTAAATAAGTTTTAAAAGAATTTAAAAGGATAGGTTTTGGGTTCTTTTTTAACTCTCCTACAAGAAATAAAATGCAGTTTTGTCATTTTGCTTTTTATTGTACCAAGGAGTACTAATGTATGGGTGTAATTCTGTGACATAGAAATATTGCATACACAATAGCCATCTCATCAAATTACTCTTGTTAATTTTGATTTTTCATTCCCTTGCAATTCAGAATAAGCATCTTATATTTTCTTGCATTTTTCAATTGTGTATTCTCATTTTCTCAAATAACGTGCTTTTACATTTTTTTTTTCGGAGCTGAGGACCCAGGGCCTTGCACTTGCTAGGCAAGCACTCTACCACTGAGCTAAATCCTCAACCCATCGCTTTTACATTTTTATCGCAAATTATCTACAAACAAATTTTGAAAAAATCAATGTACTACAGTGTTTCCTTTAGGCATGTACTTAATATCAAAATATATTCTGTAAACTTTAGCTATTGTTGCAATTCCATTGACCATGACACATCAGGTGTAGTCTGGCTCTACATGTTTAACGAATACACCCGCACACAAATGGTTCTTGCTATCACAGAGCAGACAAAAATTTGGCAACTTAGAAGGTTGCAGTTAAAATCAGTCAATTAGAATTAAAGTGGTAAGGCAGATTGAAAATTAATACATGCTAGCTGGATAACAGTTTTGACAAAACAAAACTTCACACGTGTGAGCTTTAAATTTTAAATAAAATATATTGTATGGAAATATGAACCCATTCTAAAATGGTCATCCTTATGTCCTTTTAGAAGATCTAAATATTTATAGTATTCTTTTGAATGTATAAGAGCATTTTATATTTTACAGTGAGTGTTTTCTCAGAGGCACTTGTCTCTTTACATTCTTATTTGCTTTACGATGATAGAGGAAAGCCAGTATTCCATCCCAGACAGTAAGACTGTAGATGCTGTATTCCTCCACTATACCACAGCACTTTTAACAAATTTTTAAATGAATTCATCCCCTAACATTACTCTAAGTGTGAAAGTCATACACACAGACAGTACTGCTTCATGTAAGGAATTATATTCTTAGGATTTCATTCAATCAATTAATAAGTCTACATTTTCAGAATTAAAAAGGATATTTGTATGTGACTGAAAATACATGGAAGATACCTGTATCCTCTGACACAATACTCTCTATTTCTGTCTTATCCAAAAAAAAACCTTTCTGAGTGTGGTTTAAGATATGTTCGAAGATATGCCAATGATTCCTGAACCAATAAAAACAACAAAACCAGATGTTTATTTTTCTTTCCAATGATTCTGTGTGTTCATATAAGGAAATGGACATATTATTTCAATAACTTTTTTTTAAAAAACATGAAACACTACAGTCTGCTTCCCCTTGCATTTCCTATATAACCAAGATTCTTCAATCTTTTAACTTAAACCAGCATCTAGAAGCTCTAACATTCCTTTAAGGTAAACCTCCTGTTCCTTTCTCCCTCACTCTCTTCTTTTTTAATTGGATATTTTATGTATTTACATTTCAAATGTTATATACTTTCTTGCTTTCTCTCTCTCCCATTCACCCTCCCCATGCTTCTGGGAGTTTGCTACCAACCCTGCCTGCCCACTCACACCTCAACACTCTGAGATTCCCTACACTAGGGAAACCAGACCTTATAGGACCAAGGCCTTCATTCTATTGATGCCGGACGATGCCATTCTCTTCTATATATGAGGCTGAAGCCATGGATGCCTATATGTGTACTCTTTGATTGGTATTTAGTCCCTCATTGCCTTCTTCATTCAATGGACAACAGGTTTTAAGATTCACTGCTGTCAGTGCTGTCCTTGCAGCAGGAAATCAATGGCCAGTGAGCCTGAACCTCAGGAAGCTGAATGTCCACACAAATACATGAACACATGTAACTAGAGCTTGGTTTCCACTGGAAAAAAAAACATGAAAATACTTTCCACATATTGTGCAATGAACAGTTACCATGGGATTCAATGCTGTTTCAAAATATTATTGCCAATATTACTTGGTGGCCAGCTCCATGAGTGAGTGGGTCATCATTTATTTTAGATATTTATTTAGTGTTGAATATTGAGAGGCTCAGACAAAGTTCTTTCAGCAGAACTTTATACACACTCATGGTTATTTATTTTTTTGCTTTTTATTTATTTAGTTTTTTATCAAAATATATACAGCACAAAACTTAGCACTTTACCATTTTTGGTATAGTGCTCAGTATCTCTGCTGTGTGCCTGTCACACACTCTCAGACCCAGATCTCTTTGCGTTTATGGAGCTGAGATGCCATGTATTTTACATATAGTAACCATCTTCCTTCTCTCTCCTCCCAGACCCCTCCCAGACCTCCTGCTTCTTACCACTGTTGATAAAAACTTTACATTCATGAATATATGCAGGAGCAGAAAATACCTGTCTTTTTGTTGTTAACTTGACATCCTCAGGGTCCTTCCATGCAGCATACGTCAAATGCCTGAGTGATATTACACCCCAAGGAGAGCCAACAGCTGATTACTCTTCAAACTAAATCTTTATTTTTTTCCAAATAGCAATATTTGCTGATGACTCTTAAATGGTTTAACCTCCCCGTTGCTCTCCAGGCACCAGAGGTAAAAGGAAGGATGGAGGGCATTAGGGGGGTGGGGGTGGTGGTCCTGTTTAGAAAGGTTCATTGGAGCAACTCCTGTCTGTGTTGTGTGCCAAGCAGAATTTCAGTTCTCAAGTGGAATAGGCAGCTTGTTCCATTAACAAACATTTCATGAATACACTAGTTGTTCAGTTCTGTAGGGTTGTCATAACAAACAGGAAACAGCAGCAGTGGCACAACCTAGTAGAACATCCAGGCTACTGTCAGTAACCTGGATAGAGAGAAGTTCTATGCTGTGCTTCTCTCAGGGAATTGAAGATCAGCAGAGATTCAATATGCACAAATATTGTTGCTGCTGCTTTGTTTGTCTTAGTCTGTACACCCAGATTTCCCTTGGAAAAATATAAGATGTTTGAAAAGTTTGCTGCTGCTACAAATATATTACTGCGTAATCCTGTACATCATTTTCTCCTCAGAGGGATAGAGTCTATTCCAATCATTTACAGCTATTGTCCCTAATGTTGAAATGGGTAACCAATATGTGATCAGAGGAGAAAATACAAGACAGTGTAGATCCTTTGACCATGTTTCCAAAATAAAATGTTTAAAAACACTTACAACCTATGAGCTATAATGGTACTGCAAACTCTTAAAAGCACCTCAATAGCAGTAACTTATTCTTACTCTTGTATGAAATAAAATAGTTAGTTTAAAAAAGGTGATAACAAGGTGTTTTTGAATGTGTATGTCTGATGGTGCCTTTGGTCAAGATGATAATTATGAAAACTATGATTTGAAGCAAGTTTATAAAATAATGTTTGAAAGACATGAAGCTCCTCTGTTAGTTTTCCTATTATGTTTGCCTAAAGGCCATGTCATCTAGTTGTAGGGATAAGGCATAAATTATTTTTGGAGAAAGTGTATGTGTGAGTTAGAGAAGCCAAGGACATCATATCAATCCCCAAGTACATAGAAGTCAGATAGGTAGAACCATCATCGTGTTAAACAAGCAGAAATGAGTACTCAGACAGAGCCATTTAGCAATAATGTCATTTTTCCCTTATTTGGCTAAACCATATACATCATGCCTAGGCAAATTGTTTTAAAGCAAGGATTTTGCTTTGTAAAAGCATGTATGTATGTTTGTATGCATGTATATATGTGTATATATGTCTATATGTGTAGGTGTATATAAGGAGATATGTTTATATGTTGTATATATGTATATCTATGTGTATATGTATATATGTGTATACATATGTATGTGGCCATATGTATACACATATATATATATATAAGTGTGTGTGTGTGTAGTGTGTGTGTATGCGAGTGTGTGTAGGTATATTTATATATATATTTGTATGTGTATATTTGTATATATATGTAACATAAAAATGCACACTTTTATCTAATTTTATGAAACTTTTTCATATTACAATAGTACTCAAGAATTTTAAAAGCTACTTTATAAATTTTGATTCATTTTAAACTTACAGTTCAGAAAATAGATTCAATATAGGTAATTAATTTTTATACTGTCAAATTTTACATCTATTTCACAGTATCACAAATATTTACTTTAGTTATGTGACTGTATATAGTTTAACATGAGACATAACTAATTAGCTTTTTAAGGATATGATATAATTTCAGAATACTACTAGACCTACGTGAGGTAGAAAATATATCAAAGGACTGCTATATATGAGAGACCAGAGTGATAGATAGATAGATAAATAGATATATATATATAGATATAGATATAGATATAGATAGATAGATACATACATACATACATACATGTATATATGCATAGTTACATTGATGAAAGGAAACAGATGATAAGTAGACAAATATCACAAACTCAGAATCATCAATCATGAAATAATTAGTATTGAAAGATAAAAATATCTTCTAAGATGGATCAAAATTTTAAATGTGAATTTTGTTCATATTTTAAAACCTAAAGGGAGATTTACCAGACATAATCTTTAAAATAAAATGTCCATTTGACACTTCCACCCAGGTAGATAACAGACATGAAACACTTAACCTCCTTTACATTCATCTGTCAAATTGTCCCATCATCTTGTCTTTGTTCCTTAAATGCATAACACCATACTTTTTATCCATGTTCAAATCTTCAGTCACTTTCCACCATGCTCTGAATTCTACCTCAAATCCTATCACTATATTTAAGTCTCTAATAAATCCTCATATGCTATCATGAAAATTATTCATGATGAATCACTTTTAATCTGTACTAACATTGCTCTCATAGAGGTAACTATTATTTCTCTGTCACAAATGTGATCACTATCTCCTCTATTTTCAGCACTATTTTCACCATCAAGATTTTATAAGTTCTTGTTATATGAGATAATAAAATGATCTTTCTTTTTTTTTTCAGAGCTGGGGACCGAACCCAGGTCCTTGCGCTTGAGAGGCAAGCGCTCTACCAATGAGCTAAACCCCCAACCCCAAAATGATCTATTTTTCCCCTACTAAATTATGTACCAACAGTTTGTTCCATTGAAACTTTAGACAAGAAAAACAAAGTTGTTACAATGTGGTAGTTCTACTCAGACCTAAAACTGAAAGCTGTTTATGTGACAGGAATCATAGGAGGAACACTTCTGGAAGAGAAAGCAGAGTTGTAGAAGAAGACTTCATACAGGGAAATGCTTCATTCAATTGTAAACAAAAAGTGTTAAAGACCTGAACTTTCACATCGAGTGAAAGTTGTTGAAGAATATTTACAAGTGACTCTAAGTGGATTACATAAACAGGTTTATTTATACATCCATGGTAAATACTATAAAAATGGGATCAAAGTGTAATACAGCAGAAAAGAAAATAAAGTTGAAATTTGGTACAGGTTACAATATGGATGTTGCTAACTTGAACAAGCTGAAGGTTATTGGATGATTTAATGTGACGAATGGCTCAGATAAGCTAACAATATTTCATGACTCTTTAATGAAAAAGCTTTATACTGAGAACACAACAATAATCTGTGACAAAAATCTGTTCAGTTATGGTTATATTCTTTAATATTTATTTTTTAAAACATTCATTTAATTAAATAAAATTCAATAAGGAACAGAGGATAACCCTTGTCATCTTTGGCATATCCAATCTCTAAACAGACAGGAGCATAGTGGATGAAACTTCTTCCAGCATTTGCCTACTCCAGGTATTATTAATTTAAAATAATAAACATAGAAGAGTATCATATTTGTGGGCATTTGTTACTAAGAACTTATAACCTCCTCGGTTAGACCTCCACTAAAAGCAATCTAAAATAACTTGCTCCTTTAAATACTAAAAGTCTTAAATAAGAAGCTTGCTTATCATTTTACAACATATACACCATTTGTAATTATTTCGTTTTTATATATGACTTTCAGTCACTCTACCGTTTTTATTTTGATATATGCCAAGCTTCACAAAGATGAGACTGTACGCTTCTCAGCAATCCTCATCTTTCTTCCATTTCCACTGCATCTGGGCCATATTACAATCAATAAAATTAATATTTTCAAGTAAATGATAATGGGATGAAAATGTAGATTTTGATATTTCATACAATAAAACAAATAAAAAGAGCCAATAAATAACTAGGTACAGAAATTGCTTTTATATGAAAACAATAAGTTAATAATATCTTATAATATCCACCCTAATTCATATTGAGTCTGTGTTGAAATATATGTGACAATTTTTGT
The DNA here is from genome assembly GCF_021556685.1 of Rattus norvegicus. Classification (NCBI taxonomy): domain Eukaryota; kingdom Metazoa; phylum Chordata; class Mammalia; order Rodentia; family Muridae; genus Rattus; species Rattus norvegicus. The sequence goes on from NC_141555.1 coordinate 6,909,208, forward strand.
GAAAAGATTAATTAACTTTTCTGTATCTTTGTAAAAAAATTGGACATATTCAACATAGAATTGTCAGGCTCAGATATTTTGTAGAAATCATTTAAAAAAACACTCCAAAATATTCTAAAAGGTAGATCTAGAACACAAGTATAATTCTCAGGCTCCAGATAACCAGCACACATAGTGCTGAGCACTTATCTTCTATGTGCATATACAATTTTAATTTCTATAGGAAATAATTATTTTAAAATCTCAAAAGGTATATTTATTTAACAGTAAGATTTTAGAAGTGGAAGATTACTCTTTTCCATTTTTATTAAATTGGGTATTTATTTGCATTTCAATTGTTTTTATCTTTCCTGTCCATCACCCCTAACGTCTTCCCCTCACCTTTTATAGTGGTTGTCCCCTCCACATTGATATCCCCTTCCTTACTGTCCTAGACAACCAAATACCCAAACTTTTAAAACTGGTTAGAGATCTAAACCAAGAATTCTCAACTGAGGTATCTCAATAGCTGAGAAACAAATTAAGAAATGTTCAACATCCATAGTTATGAGAAAAAGGCAAATCAAAATCAACCAGAGATTCTACAATACACCAATCTCAAAGACTAAGATAAAAAACTGATGCAGGGGCTGGGGATTTGGCTCAGTGGTAGAGCACTTACCTAGGAAGCGCAAGGCCCAGGGTTCGGTCCCCAGCTCCGAAAAAAAAAAAACTGATGCAGTAGCAGAGTAGGCTAGGATGTAGAGAAAGTGGAACACTCCTCCACTGCTGGTGGGATTAGTAGCTGTCCACCCACTTTGGATATCAATTTGGACGTTCAGAGAAAATTGCAAATAGCTTTACCTGAAGACCCAGGTTTACCACTAACTTCAACACATATACACAAACGTGATCCACATACAACAGGGACATGTGGTTGAACAGGTTCACAGCAGCCTTACTTACAATAGTCAAATTATGGAAACAAGCGTGATATACCTCAACTCCACTGAGGAATAAATAGAGAAATTGTGCTATATTTAAGCAAAGGAACAATACTCAGGTATTAAAAATGAGGACAGCAAGAACTTTGTAGGCAAAGGGATGAAGCTGGAAATTAGTGAAGTAACAGAGATCAAAAAGAGCATAACATGGGATGAACTTAGGGACAAGTGGATGTTAGCCCCAAAGCTCAGAATGCCCACTATACAGAGCATTTATCACATGAAGGGTAACATGTTAGAAGGCCAAATTGTGGATGCTTGCAACCAACTTAGAAAGAATAACAAAATAATCATGGAAGGAAGAAGGATGGAGGGACTTATTGAGAGGTAGAGAATGATGGAAAAATGAAAAGAGACAAGAGAGAATTCAATAGGAAAAGTGGAATAAATGACAATAAGCAGCAGTGGTGGGTGGTGAACTTAGGTAACCCCATGAAAGTGCCAGGTGCCAGGGAAGCAAGACGTTCCCATAAACCTACTTGGCTGAAGGTAGTTTAATACAAGCAGCAAAGTGAGAAAACCACTAGAGACTGCCTCCTGTACCTAGGCATGCTCCCTAGTGGAGGAATGGTGCTGTCCACACAGTTCAAAATATTTATCCTATAAATATCCAAGGCCTAAAAAATGCAAATAAAAAAACAGAGAAAAGACTGAAGGAAAGGCCCTTCAGAGACCACCCCACCATAAGATATATTTCATCCACAGACTCTAAATCCTGGCCCTATTCCTGATTTCAAGATGAGCTTGCATATAAGAACCTAATATGTCTATCCTCTGAGGGGCTCCGCCATCACCTGACCGTGATAGATGTAGGTACAGCTAACCATTGGACAGAACTTGACAGCCAGAAAAGAAGAGTTAGGGGAATGTCTGAAGGATCTGAAGGGGATTGGAGCCTAATATGAAGAACAACAGGATCATTAAGTTTATTTTTCAGAGGCTCAGCAAATTTACTACCAACTAGGAAATACTTGGGTCAGGCAATGGCTTCTGCTATATAGATTGTAAAGCATATGGAGAAGACAACAGCCTCATCTACCATATCTGGGAAGGGAAAAATTGGTCATGTGGAGCTGTCAAATCCCAGAGAAGGGGGATGTTGGAGGGCTAAAGTAAAAGTGGGCAAGGAGATGGGGGAGCACCATATTAGAAATGAAGAGGATCAGAATGTCGTTGGGGATTCAAGAAAAATACCAGTCTGGGCAATGACATTCAAAATATAATCAAATGAATTATTTTACACATTAGATTATTTACAAATTAAATTATTTTACAAGTTAGAATATTTTACACATATATTGTTTATAATATAAGATATTAATGTTTACAGTAGAGATATTCACATCTGTGTCCTTAAGGACAATATTAAGGATTATATTCTTTATCTGTATTGTTTCAAGTTTACTGAAAGTTGAAATCCATAATTTTCATAAATTACCTAGTATTGAAATTTTGCATAGATAAACGCAATCAACGTTTTATCTTCTGTCCTTATAGCTGTAAATCTTTGTTTACCTCAATGTAAAATTAAAATAATATTTTGTATTTCTATCCCATAAGGTTTCCATTCAATGCTTCAAATGTATCTCAATCTTTGCTGTACTTCTCTATATTCCCTCCATTGTCGCCTTCTTCCCTGTTTTTTCACATTTGACATTCCTGTTCCTGACTGTGTCCCTCAGCAATCCACAACTACATTTGTACTTCCCAAAATGAGGACAGTCTGGACCATGTCCCTTGACACTTACACTAAACTGATCATACAGATACACAGTTTGGAGAATTAAAATTCAAATTAAGTGAATTTGGATCCCACTTTTCCTTTTGATCTGTATTACCTCATCTATGATGACTTTCACAAGATCCATTCTTGTCTTGAAAATTACATGCTTTCCTTTTTTCAATCTGTAAAAGCACCATATTTTTTTATGCCTTCATTTGTTAAGGAACAACTTGGATATTTACAAATTATCAAGGGTCTATATACTAGGATGAATCAACATTTGGATATATACCCTCGAGTTAAATCACTAGGTGTATTCATTTCCATATTCCCAAAGAAACATCACATTGATTTCAAAACTTGATATAGGAGTTTGCATTCCCACCAGGACAATAGAAATGTTCTCCTCTCTCCATAACACAGTAAAGATATGTTGGCTCATGTGTTATGAACTTAAGTTTTCTGAAAGGGATGAAAAAAATCTCAGAATAATTTTGTTTTGCATTTCCATAATGTATAAGGATGATACATATTTGCCATTAGATTCTTATTGATATGAGTTTCTTCATTTGTGAATATTTTGTTTAGATATGAAGAAGAATTTAATTATTTTTTCTTGATATATAGTTCTTTAGTTTTTTTATTTTTATTCATAGAAGCTCATTGCTGAATGTGTACATGTAAATAATGCTTAGTATTTTTGAAAGTAGCCACTTTAAATTAAATTTACTAAGGTCAAATCACATAATGTGCTTCCATTAAACTCACCGAATTGGCAGATCTGTTGTAGCTAACAAAATTCATTAAGGCCACTTTATGAATCATCCCTATATTATTAAACATAATGTACATAAATTGTAGAATATACTTTAATTTTTTAATTTTTTGAGAATTTCCACCAATGTATTTTGATGACAATTTTCCCATTTATTTTACCCACATCACTCTAGGTCTTTGAATCCTACTTTTCTGTGACTTCTACATTAAAATACTGTTTAATAACCCCATGATAAACCCTTACAAATAATTGTTCAAACCTCCAACAGAAGACATTAACTGTCCATAGTAAGTCAGTTAGGAGTAACAACTTTCAGGCATTTACACAACATTCTGACTGTTGAATGGCTTGAAACTGTGCAGGGAAACAGAGCTCCTGTGTGTCATGAGGACAGCACTCCTCGTATCCTGAAGACATGCTTTCCCTCTGATGCACCCCACAATTTTGCACCTACAGTCTCTTTGCCCCTTTTTTCTTGATGCCTTTGGAGCCTTGTGGAAGGGTTATAACATGTATATCCAAATCAGCATGGGTGAAATCAATAAAATGAAGACAACAATATAATGAATGAAAGAAGAGTTCATTTTTGGAAAATATTAAGATTGTCATAACCTCTGGAAAAATTAGGTAAAGAAAGAGTGGAATTAACAAAATTAAAGAGAAGTCAGAAGAAGTGGAGAAAAGACTTTATATTTACAGTCAGAAATCTATAATATTTTTAAAACATTAATGATTTACTAGATGTATTTGATATACCAATATTAAATCAGATCAATAAGCATAATTTAAACTGAACTATAATAAACAATGACTCAGAGTCAGGTATTTAATATCTCCCACCTAAAATATCATAGAACCACATTTATTCAGTTTAAAAATTTTATTAGTCATTTAAAGAGCATTGACAGTTTCTTAGACTATTCCATAAAGAGGAAAAAGGATTGGATACATTAAAATTCTATTTTGAAACTGGTATTATCAACAATTGACAGAGAAAAAAGGAGAAAGAGTGAGACAGGGGGACAATGAATAAAATGGAAAGGTACAGAGAGAGGGAGAAAGAATTACAGACAACTGACAGAAAGAGAGGAAGAGTGAGTTTACAAACTAATTTCCACTGATACACACATATTCTCAATAGAATCCTTGTGAACAGAATCAAGACATCATTAAAATTAATCTTCAATCAGGTAAGATTTCTTAAATCCCAGACATACAAGTTTGATACATATATCAAGCACCAAAACTAGATAAGATTGATGAAGCTAAGATGTGCATTCTGCGAATAAATGGTTGTAGATCTTTCATTAGAGACACAGATAGAGCATGTCAAATACAGAAGTGATTGCTAGTGGCAAACCAGAGAACTGAAAACAGACCCCTTTATTGTAGATGTTGAGAAAGGACTACAAGAGCTGAATAGGCTTTCAATCCCATAAGTTCCACTAACCAGAGCTTTCTGTTAATAAACCAATATTCAAAGACTGTTTATGGACAGACCTATGGCTCCAACGGCATATGTGGCAGAGTATGATGATGATGGGCATCAGTGATAGGATAAGACCTTGGTTCTCCCTAGATTTTACTGCTAGTTCAAGGGAATATCAAGGCACAGTAAAGGGGTTATAGAAAAAGTGTAAGAAGACCAGTTAGGAATCTTATGGACAAGAAACTGGGAAAGGAAATAACATTTGATATGTAAATATAGAAATATCCAATGAAAAAAGCTATAAAATTTGCTTTAAAATGAAAGAAATAAAACAAAAGACAATTAGTAGCTAATCGCACCTATTGACTCAGTAGTCCAAAGGGTTTCTGTCAGGGAATTACAGTCAGAATAATACTAGTGGAAAGATTGAGATGATGAAGTCCAAATTTGGAGAACTTCTCTTTATCAAATACCAGTATCAGACACATACTGCTCTATAAATATCCAAATAATTGAGGAGTTTACTCTGAGCTGAGGACACAATACTTGTCCTTCACTTCTTCCTTAGGACCATTTTCTTCCAGGCAAAAAGAATAAAAACCATGAGCTTTAAGGAAAAGAACAGTGTCCTTCCCAACATCTGGCGTTGGGGATAAAGATATGATATAAAGTCTCTGACTTCAAGGAACCGTTAGAAGATGGGAAGTCCAGATGGTTCTAAAAGGCTCCCAGCTCCTGATACCATGTGTGGAAGGATCATATCAATTCTATCTCTTCAACGTACCTAATCCATTCCTCCCAAAGACACAGTGAGATTTCCCAGGGATGACGTATTTCTTCCTTTTTTTTTCTTTTTTTTTCTTTTTTTTTCTTCCTTTTTTTAATACCAAGACAAGGTCAGCTACGTTCTCTCCATCTCTGATTTCTTCATCCTCTTTGCTCTCTCTCCCAAATGACTTTACTCTGAATTTAATGCCAGTTAGTAAACCCTATAGGTACTGAAGGAATATTTGAGAGTTAGTGGCTGTCATAGCAACACTTGTGACATCACAGAAGAAGCTAGGGCTTTTCAGTATACAAGAGATTTTTCAGGGAAGGCCTAATGATGATGTCCCTGAGAACTGGCTTGGCTTACCTCTAAACAGCTTTCCTTACCTTAACCAGTTTTGAGGGTGCCATTTCCAGGAGTGTCTCCTATGACACAGTGGAAAACTTTCCGTTCTACACCTCTCTAAAGCTAGAGACTTCTGAATTGAGAAACTTAGTCAGGGGCTTGGCATGGGTAGAAATGATCTAGGAATTTGGAGTGGAGAAGATTCTTCTGGATAATATTTTTATTCCCAGGTCCATTCCTGTGACAAGTAGTTCAATTTTCTAGGTTATCTTAATTTTATAAAGGCCAGTACTTTACCTACAGACCTTTCGTTGAATGAATATTGTATTTCACTTTCCAATTGTACATTCATTGATAGGGGACTTTATAAATATTCCTGAATATGTACTCAAAAATTCTGTTTTCCAATTCCATTTTCTGCAATGATTTTGGAAACAAAGTGGGCCCATCTATAGTCTGAGTATAACAAAGTAAATATTGTGTACCTACTTCAAATATAAACTCCCAAATACTTATGTTATCCAAAGATTACCAGATATCAATATAGCAAAGGACCACATGGACTATACATTTAGATTCTCTAGTCACATTTGATATCTGTACTACACTATCCACCTGCCTGTGTTCCCATGGCCAGACTTGAAGGTTTTAGATGTGTTACCATGATTCTTTCTTAAGGCCAAATCTAAGAAACAGGAGGATAGGCAGGGCGAAGAAAGGCTTGAGGAACAGTGAAACCTCAATTTCAAAAGTGAATACAAGTGGCAAACCAGTAAATTGAAAATGGACTTCCTGTTGGTACATTCTGAGAAAGGATAATAAGAGCTGAAGAGGCTCTCAACCCATAAGAACAACAATGCCAATGAACCAGAGCTTTCTGGTATGAGACCAATATTCAAAGACGGAAAATGGAAAGACCTACGGCTCCAACTGCATATGTAGTAGAGGATGGCCTTGTTGGACACCAATGGAAGCAGAAGCCCTTTGTCCCCCCTTGGTTTGACTCGCATTTAAAGGAAACGTGAAAGGGACGGTAAGGGGGGTTTAGAAGAAATGGAGAGGGATCTTAAAGGGATCTTATGGCAGGAAATTCTTAAAGGAAACAATATTTTAAATGTAAATATAGAAATATAAATTTTAAAAAGAAATAATACTTGTAAAAAATAAAAATGTAAGAAATAAAGGAAAAGAAAACTACAAGCTAAGCACAGCTATTAACTCAGAAACCTAATGAGTCACTATCCGGGAATGGTAGTCAGAGAAATAATAATTGAAAGACCGAGATGGTGATGTTTCATCGAGAAGCACTTCTCTGCCAGATGTCAGTGTCAGACACAAACTGCACTTACGATATACAAATCATGGAGGGGTTTAATCACAGATAGGGATACAATACTTGTCCTTCCCGTCTTCCTTAGGTCCATTTTCTTCTTGTCAAAAAGAATAAAGGCCATGCGCTCTCAGGAAAACAACTGTGCCCTTCCAATCACTTGGATTTGGAATGAAGAAATGAGTGATATAAACTCCCTGACATCCAGGAAGCATAAGAACGGGGAAGTCCAGATGCTTCTCAGAGGCTCCCAGCTCCTGATTCCCATATGTGGGATGCTCAGATCACTGCTACCTGTTCAGCATTGCCACACAACCCTACCAAGCAGTCACTGAGCTTTCCCAAGGACCACGTATTTCTTTCATTTTTAATACCAAGACAGAAGGGCAGCTTCCTTATGCCCATCTCTCATCTCTTCATCCTCTTTGTTCTTCTTCCCAAATGGTTGTTTACACTGAATTAGATGTCAATTAGTAAACCTTAGAGGTACTTAAGGAATATCTGAGAGGCAGTTGCAGTCACGACAACACTTGTGACATCACAGAAATTAGTAATCTCCGGGTAACATGAGATTTTTCAATGAGGCCTTAATGATGATGTCACTGAGACCTGCCATGTCCTACCAGATAAACAGCTTTCCTTACATTGCCCAGATTCGAGGATGCACTTTCCAGGTGTGTCTCCTGTGACAAAGTGGAAACCTTTACATAATCCATCTCTCTAAAGCTACAGACTTTTCTTGTTTCATTAGTGGTTACATGCTTTGAATTGAAAAATGTAGTCAAGGGCTTGGAATGGGTAGAAAAGATCTTGTAACATGGAGTGTAGGAGATTCTTCTGGATAATAATTTTACTCTCAGGTACATTTCGTGAAATAGAGTTAAATTTTGTAGATTTTATCTGTTTCCCAAAGGCCAGTATTTTCCCTACAGACCTTAAATTGAATGAATATTGTATTTCACTTCCTTATTGTAAATTTCTTGATACAGGACATTATAAATCTTGATGAATGAGTACTCAAAAATTCTGTTTTCCAATTCCAATTTTCTGCAATGATTTTGGCAACAAATATGGCCCAGCTATAGAGTGAATATAACAGTGTAAATATTGTGTACCTACTTGAAAAGATAAAGTCCAAATCCTTATTTTAGGTGAAAATTGCCGTTCATCAGTAAACCAAAGGACAACATGTACAATAGAATTCAGTTATCTAGTCCCATTTGATATCAGTTCTGCATTATCTACCTCACTGTGTTCTCAGGGCCAGACATGAGGGTTTTGGGTATTGTACCATGATTCTTTCTGGGTGAATAATACGATACAAGGAAGGGCAGGGAGAGGAATGGCTTGAGGTGCAGTGAAACCTCAACTTCAGTATGTTCATAATAACAGGAGGGAATCTTTGGCATTGTCATTTGTGGATTCTCCATTCTTGACTTCGTTCACAGAAATCATGTGAAAATTCCACCTATCCTCATAGCTGTAGGATACATATATACATATATATATATATATATATATATATATATATATATATCACCAAAATTGTATAAAATAATGAAGCTAAGAAGTGCATTCTGCCAGGAACAAGGACATAGATATTTCCTGAGAGACACAGCTAGAGCATATCAAATGCAGAAATGAATGTGTCATTGTAAAAATATAAAAATAAAAAAAAGTAAAGTTGTCTCTTACCCTGCTAACTCTGGCACTGAAGTGTCTGAATTTCTTTGCTAGATTTATTGGCAGAAAGACATTCCCACTCCTGGGCTTCCCAGTGTTTCGTGTTGACCACACTTTCCTATACACAAACCCTCACATAAAGAATACACAACACAATAATCTTTTATCCAGTTAATTAAATATAATTGCCCACTTAAACATAGAAAACCGGTACCATCTATCCCTTAGGAACATTAATAACGACATGTAACTACACAGCAGAATCTTGAATTCATCTACCATGGCTTCTCACTCTGTCATCTTCCTTTCTCTCTTTTTTTCCTCTAGCCTCCCCCTCTTCCTTCAAACTTCTCTCCCGCCCATTTTCCTTCTCCTTCCATGATAGTCCAGATGCTTCTGAGAAGCTCTCTGCTCCTGATTCCCATATGTGGAGGGCTCAGATCAATGTTATCTCTAAAGTGCACCTACTCAACCCCTACTCAAGGAGCTTTCCCATTGACCACGTATTTCTATTTTTATACCAAGAAAGAAGGCTAGCTTCCTACTCCTCATGTCTGATCACTTCATCCTCTGTGTTCTCCCTCCGAAATGGCTGTTTACAGTGCATTAGAGGTCAATTAGTAAACCCTAGATGTACTGAAGTTACATCTGATAGGCAGGTGAAGTCAGGACAACAATTGTGACATCACAAAAGAAGCGAGGTCTCTCCAGGATACAAGAGATTTTTCAGGGAGGCCTAATGATAATGTCATTGAGAACCGCCATGGCCTACCTGCTAAAAAGCTTTTTTTACATTGACCAGATTTGGAGTGGCTTTTCCATTAGTGTATTCTGTGAAACAGTGGAAAACTTTACATACTACATCTCTCTTAAGCCAGAGACTTCTCTTTGCTTCATTAGTGGTTACATGCTCTGAATGGACAAAGTTAGTCAGGGGCTTAGCATGGTTAGAAAAGTATTAGGAACATAGAGTGGAGGGAGGATATTCTTCTAGATAATATTTTATTCCCAAGTTCATTCTTGGGACACACAGTTCAATATCCCAGGTTTTCCCTATTTTCCAAAGGCCAGTATTTTGCATGCAGACTTTAATTGAATGAATATTGTATTTCACTTTCTCATTGTACATTCCTTCATAAGAGACTTTATCAATATTCCTGTACATGTACTCAAAAATCCTGTTCAAATTCCATTTTCACCAAAGAAAAGGACAAAATGTCTATAGAATTCAGTTCTCTAGTCCTATTTGGTATCAGTACTACATATCTACCTTCCTGTGTTCCCATTGCTAGACTTGAGGGTGGATGTTTTACCATGATTCTCTCTGAAGGCCAAACATAAGATTCCTGAGGATTGGCAGAAAGAAGATCAGTGAAACCTCAACTTCAATACATTCATAAGAACAGGAGGGAATCTATTTGGCATTGTCATTTCTGAACTCTACATTCTTGACCTGGTTGCTCAGAATCCACATTACCATTCTACCTAACCAAATAGCTGTATGATCCAAAAAGTGTGTGTGTATATATATATATATATATATATATATATATATATATATATATATATATATATATCAGCCACCAGAACTACATAAGATTGATGTAGCTAAAATATGCATTCTGCCAGCAACTGGATATAGGTTTCTCTTAAGACACAGGTAGATCATGTCAACTACAGAAGTGAATAATATTGCCAAACCAGTGAACTGAAATAGACCTCTTGTTGGCAGATTTTGAGAAAGGATTACAAGAGCTAAAGGAGCTTTCAATCCCATAATAACAACAATGTCAATAAACCTCAGCTTTCTGGTACTAGACCAATATTCAAAGACTGTACACGGACAGAGCTATGGTTCAGACTGCATGTGGCAGAGAATGGCCTTGTTCATCACGAATGGAAGCAGAAGCTATTGGTCCTCTCTTGGTTTGTCTACCAGTAAAAGGGAATGTGAAGGCACAGTCAGGGGGGTAAGAGAAGAAGGAGAAGGATCCGGGTAGGAATCTTATGGGCAGGAAAATGCCAAACAAAATAACATTAAATGTATATAGAGAAACATCAAGTAAAAAAAGGAATAAAAATTGCTAAAACATAAAAAAAGGATTAAATGAAGAGAAACTGACAGTAATCATACTTATTGACTCAGAAAAGTAAATTGGTATCAGTGGAAATATTAGTGGAAAGACTGAGATGATGAAGTCTCAACTAATAGCACTGCTGGTTCCCAGACTGCACTACAGATATCCAAAACATGGAGGAGTTTACTCTGAGCTAGAGACACAATAACTGTCTCTCCTTTTTCCTTAGGACCTTTTTCTTCTTGTCAAAAAGAGTAAAGGCCACGAGCTCTCAGGAAAACAACTCTGCCCTTTCCAACACATGGCTTTTGGAATAAAGAAAGGAATGATATAAACTCTCTGATTTTCAGGAACCATAAGAACAGGGAGTCACATGCTTCTGAGAGTCTCCCAGCTCCTGATTCCCATAGATTGGAGGTTCAGATCAAGGCTTTTTATCAATCCCACTAAATCCCTACCAAGTACTCACTGAGCTGTACCAAGGACCACATATTTCTTCCTTTTTTTTTAATACCAAGACCTAAGGCCAGCTTCCTTCATTCTCCCCATATCCAATCTTTTCATCCTCTTTGTACTCCCTGCCAAATTGATTTTTACTCTGAATTAGAGGCCAATTTGTAAACCCTAGAGGTACTGAAGGAATATATGAGAGGCAGTTGCAGTAATGACAACATTTGTGACATCACAGAAGAAGATAGGGATCTCCAGGTTACAAGAGATTTTTCAGGGAGGCCTAATGATGATGTCTCAGAGAACTGCCATGGCCTCCCTCTAAACAGCTTTCCTTACATTTACCAGTTTTGAGAGTGCATTTTCCAGGTATGTCTCCTGTGACACATGGAAAACCTTTATTTAGTCCATCTCTCTAAAGCAAGAGATTTTTTTTCCTTGCTTAGTGGTTTCATACTCTGAAAGGAGAAAGTTAGTCAGACACTTGACATGGGTAGAAAAGATCTAGGAACATGGGGTAGAAGAGTTTATTCTGGATAATAATTCTATTCCCAGGTCCATTCCTGTGACATACTCTTCAATTTCCTAGGTTTTTTCAGTTTCCCAAAGGCCAGTATTTTCCCTACAGACCCTTAAATGATTGAATATTGTATTTCATTTTCACATTGTATTTTCCTTTATAGGAAATATATTCCTGAATGTTTACTCAAAAATTCTGTTTTGCAATTCCATTTTTGCAATGAATTAGCAACAAAGCATGCCCTGCTATAGAGTGAATATAACAGTGTAAATATTGTGCACCTGCTTGATAAAGTCCCAAATCCTTATTTTATCCAAAAACTTAGAGACATCAGTAAAGAAAAGGACATCATGGACTGCAGAATAGGGATCTCTAATCCCTTTACATATCAGTTCAATAATATCTACCTTCCTCTTCCCAGGGCCTGACTTAAGGGTTTTGGAGGTTTTAGCATGATTCTTTTTTCAGGCCAAACACAAGACTCAGGAGGATGGGCAGGAAGAGGTATGTCTTGATGTCCAAAGAAACCTAAAGTACAATAGGTTCATAATAATAGGAGCGGGTCTGATTGGCATTTACCTTAGCTGATTCTACATTTTTTAATTGGTTGCACAGAATCAATCCTAAAATTCCACCTAATCACATACCTGTAGGAACCACCATATATATTTATATAAAAATATATAAATATATATATAAATATATATATGTATAGGTATAGATATAGATATTGATAGACATAGATATAGATATAGATAAAGATATAGATATAGATATAGATAAAGATATAGATATAGATATAGATATAGATATAGATATAGATATAGATATAGATATAGATATAGATAGATATGTGTGTATATATAGATAGATATATATGTATGTGTATAGATATAGATATAGATATAGATATAGAGATGTAGATGGAGATAGGGATAGACATATAGATAGTAGATAGATAGAGAAATAGATTGATAGATATATCAGCCACCAAAACTAGATAAGATTGATGAGAGATACATGCATACATAGATATGCCACAAAACTACATAAGATTGATGATGCTAAAAAGTGCATGCTGCCAGGAAACGGATATACATCTTTCCTGAGAGACCTAGGTAGTGTGTGCCAATTACAGAAGTGAAGGTTATTGTCAAACCAGTGGAATGCAAACGAAACTCTTGTTAGTTAATTTGAAGAAAGAATTACCAGGACTGAATGGGCTTTCAAGCCCATAAAAACAACAATGCCAATGACCCAAAGATTTCTGGTACTATACTAATATTCAAAGACTGTACATGGACAGAACTATGGTTCCAACTGCATATATTGCAGAGAATGGCCTTGGCGGACATCAATGGAAGGAGAAGCTCTTAGGCCTACCAAAGTTGGAACCCCCAGTGTACAGGAATGTCAGGGGGTGCTGGGAAAGGGAGTGGTTGGTGAGGGGAACACCTTTATAGAAGAACTGGTGAGGGAAGGGATAGGAGTCTTATGACTGGAAAACTGGGAAAGTGAATAATATTTGAAATGTAAGCAAAAATATCCAATTTTTATAAAAGGAAAAATAAAAGTTTAACAAGCTGAAATGCCAGAGAAGAATCTCAATCCCACTTGAGAGGGAGAAGTAATGAACCTAAGGAAGGGAAGAGTGAGGGACCTGGGTGAGAAAGGAAACTGTAAGGGAAAGAGGAAAACATGGTCAGATATTGGTGGGGAGTAGGACTGAAGCTGAGTGCCAGCAGAATGAATGGAAACAGGCAACCTCAGGGACTATAGGTTGGAGGATGGGGGTGGCTCTAGAATATTGGAGAGACCTGAGAGGCAAGAGACTATCAAGAATCAGTGAAATGTCCAGGAGAGGGTAGAGGGATCTTGTAGAGTCTACCTCCATGAGGAAAAGAGAGCATCATGTGAGGGATAAGTTTGCCAACCACACATCAAAACTCTGACCCATATGTGTTCCTCTCTGAAAGAACTTCAGGGACAAAACCAGAGAAGAGCCAGAGTAAAAGGAATTCCAGTGACCAGCCATATCTGGGAACCAGATTAAGCAGAGGTCCCAAAGGCCTGACACTATTAGTCATGATTTGTCATGTTCATAAAACAACCTGACATGACTGCCTTCTGAAAGACCCAACAAGCAGCTGAAAGAGTCAGATGCAGACAATTATACTCAGGCAATGACCAGAAGCTGCTAAGCCCTGTGGTCAAACTAGGGAAAAGCTGGAGGAAGTTGAGTAGTGGAGCAACCTGTAGGAGTACCACCAGTGTTAACTAACTTGGACCATAGAGTTTTTTTTTTCAGACACTGATTCATCAATGTGACATCATGCACCAGCTAATATGAGGCCTCTAAGACTGGAGTGCTGGTTCTGGACACAACAAGAGAAAATGCAGTTAACTGTCAAGAGACTTGAGTCCCCAGGAATTGGAGAGGTCTGGTAGACTGGAGGTGGAGTAGGAGACAGCTTCATTCAGGTGGGCATGAGGGGAGTAAGGGATATAGAACAGTCAGAATATGGGCTGGAAGAGGGATGCAATCTGGATTGTAAAATTCTATTAAATAAAATTAAAAAAATAAAATGTAAAATAAAAGAAACACTTTCTTCCTCAATTTTCTTTTTTTTCCTTTTGGTGATGACATTTCATAACAGCAATAGAAACTCTGGCTAAGATATGGTATTATGGACAAAAGTGTTCAAATCCTAATTAGAGAAGGATGACATCTCTGTGGAGTCAAGTTGCATGATCTGATTCAAACTTCCTTATTCAGAGTAGCAACAAACAGGGAATTTCTAAGACGAAGTTTATTATCATGACATAGTGAACACTTTTTAATCCAACCCTTATTGGAACTGTGATATCCGGAAACAAATTAACAGACTGGGAATATTAAAATAGAAGAATCTTGGTTAAACATTCATGGAAGAAATGAAATTCATATCTATTAGATTACACAAAGATGTTGATACTTCTGATTGCTGCCTGCTACCCAACACAATCCATATTCTCTTTTATTCCTTCCAAAGAAATAATAAATTAATTAATAAGACTCAATATCTAAAGAGAAAGTTTGAATTTAATGTGAACTGAACTCAAAGATATCACTGTTTGTATGGGAGTATTTTGTTTACTACATTTATTATAAAAATAATTTGTGTAAGAATGTCAATTGGAATTGCTTGAAAAAGTTCTTATAGCTTGCAGATACAGATTAACTTTGATGAGATTTTACTGTAGCAATGAATTCCATTTTTTTTATGTCATGGTTTCTTCTACACCTACTGTTGGAAATGACAATACTTAGAATAATTCTGAAACACCTGGATAAAATTCCATTTACCAAAGGAAATGATTATTGAGGAACTGCAGCAATTATCTTTCTCACTATTGATGGACTTTCGTCATGTACATTGGTATTGGATTTTGGATAAAGAAAGCAAATTCAGTTTTGAATGTCTCAAGTTAGCAAAAGTATTTTAGAAAAAAGTCATTCTACTCTTATTAAAGGTGATATTTATCTAATGCAAAATAAGTTTTAAAAGAATTTAAAAGGATAGCTTTTGGGTTCTTTTTTTAACTGTCCCACAAGAAATAAAATGCAGTTTGGTCATTTTTCTTTTTAATGTACCAAGGAGTATTAATGAAAGAGTATAATTCTGTGACATAGAAATAATGCATACACAATAGCCATCCCATCAAATTACTCTTGTTAATTTTTATTTTGCATTCCCTTGAAATTTAGAATAAGTATCTTATATTTTCTGGCATTTTAGTAATTGGGTATTCTTATTTACTCAAATAACATGCTTTTACATTTTTATCTCAAAATATTTACAAGCAAACGACAAAAATAAATGTACGACAGAGTTTCCCTTTATGCCAGTACTTAATATCAAAATAAATCCTGTAAACTGTAGCTATTTTTGCAATTCCATTCACCATGACACATCAGATTTATTCTGGCTCTATATGTTTGACAATTACACCCGCACAGAAATGGTTGTTGCTGTCATAGAGCATACAATAATTTGGCAACTTAGAAAGTTGCAATAAAAATCAATTAGAATTAAAGCGGTAAGTCTGGTAGAAGATTAATGCATGCTAACTGGAAAACAGTTCGAACCAAACAAAACTTTACACGTGTGATCTTTAAATTTTAAATAAAATATATTGTATGGCAATATGAACCCATTCTAAAATCATCATCCTTATGTCCTTTTAGAAGATCTAAAATATTTATAGTATTCTTTTGAATGTATAACGCATTTTATATTTTATAATGAGTGTTTTCTCAGAGGCACTTGTCTCTGTACATTATTTGCTTTATGATTAGATAATGGAGAGCCAGTATTCTTTCCCAGACAGTAAGACTGTAGATGCTGTATTCCCCCACTATACCAGAGCACTTTTAACAATTTTTTTTAAAAGAATTCATCTCCTAATATTATTCTAAGTGTGAAAGTCATATCCACAGACAGTACTGCTTAATGTTAGGAATTACATTCTTTGGATTTCATTCAACCATTTAATA
Source organism: Rattus norvegicus (assembly GCF_021556685.1). NCBI lineage: Eukaryota > Metazoa > Chordata > Mammalia > Rodentia > Muridae > Rattus > Rattus norvegicus. Next base: position 6,925,833 of record NC_141555.1, read on the forward strand.
TTAATTAATTAATCAATTAATTTTATATTTTCACAGTGTAAATGAATGTATGTGACTGAAAATACATTGGCGATATCTGTATCCCAACACTGACCCAGTACAATCTATTGCTGCCTTATCCCATGAAAACCTTTCTGATATGCTATGTTGGATGATACGTCAATGATGCTTTAACCAATGAAATCATCAGATGTCTATTTATGTTTCCAAATATTCAGTATGTTACTACAAGAAAATGGAACCATTATTTCACTTGTATTTCTTTAAAAACATGAATTACTGTAGTCTGCTGACCCTTGCCTTTCATACATAACTAAAATGCTTGAATCTTTTAACTTATACCAGAATCAAGAAGCTCTCTCATTCCTTTGAGGTAAGCCTCCTGTCCCTTTCTCACTCATTTCCTTTTTTAATTGGATATTTTATGTATTTACATATCAAATATTATACCCTATCCTGGTTCCCGTGTCTTCCATCCACCCTCCCCATGCTTCTGTGAGTTTGCTACCAACCCTGCTTGCCCACTCACACCACAACACTCTGGCATTCCCTACACTAAGGAAACCAGAGTTCATAGGACCAAGGTCTTTCATCCTATTGATGGTGGACAATTCCATCCTCTTCTACATATGTGGCTGAAGCCATGGATTCCTCCATGTGTACTCTTTGATTGGTATTTAGTCCCTCACTTCTCTCTTCATTCACTGGACAACAGCTTATCATGATTAACTGCTGTCAGTGCTGTCCTTGCAGCAGGAAAACAATGTTCAGTGACACTGGACCTCAAGAAGTTGAATGTTCACACAAATGCATGAACACATTTAACCACAGCTTGGTTCCCAATGGAAAAAAATGCATGCAAATATTTACAACGTATTGTTCAATGAACACTTGCCATGGGATTCAATGCTGTTTCACAATACTATTGTCAATATTACTTGGTGGCCAGCTCCAAGAATGAGTGGGTCCTCATTTATTTTAGATTATTTATTTAGTGTTGAATATTGAGAGTCTCAGACAAAGTTCTTCCTGCAGATCTTTATACACACTCATGGTTCTTCACTGTTTTTTTTTTTCCTTTCGTTTGGTTTGGTATCAAAATATATGCAGTACAAAATTTAGCACTGTACCATTTTGGGTATAGTGCTCAGCATCTCTGGTGTGTGCCTGTCACTCCCTCTCTGTCCCAGATCTCTTTTTATTTATGAATTTAGAGAAGCCATGCATTTTACACATAATAACATTCTTCCTTCTCTCTCCTCCCAGACCCCAAACCTCCTGCTTCTTACAACTGTTGATAAAAACTTTATATATATACTGATATATGCAGAAACAGAAATACCTGTCTTTTTGTTGTTAACTTGGCCTCCTTGGGCTCCGTCCATGCTGCATACATCAAATGCCTGAGTGATATTACACCCCAGGAGAGCCAACAGATGTTAACTCTTCAAACTAAAACTTTGTTTTTTTTCCAAATATCAATATTTGATGATGACTCTTAAAAGTTTTATTATCCATGTAGCCCTCCAGGCACCAGAGGTAAAAGAAAGGATGGGAGACATTGTGAGGTGCGAGTGGTGGCCCTGTTTAGAAAGATTCATTGGAGCAACTCCAATCTATGTTGTCTGGAAAGCAGAATTTCAGTTCTCAAGTTGGAATAGGCAGCTTGTTCCATTAGCAAACATTTCATGAATACACTAGTAGTTCAGTTCTGTAGTGTTTTCATAACAAACAGGAAACAGCAGCAGTGGCACAACCTAGTAGAACAACCAGGTTTCTGTCAGTAGCCTGGGCAGAGAGAAATTCTATGCTGTGCTTCTCTCAGGGGATTGAAGATCAACAGAGACTCAAGATCCACAAACATTGTTGCTGCTTCATTATTTGTCTGTCATAGTCTGTATATCCAGATTTCCCTTAAAAATATAAAATGTTTGAAACGTTTGCTCCTGCTGCAAATACATTACTGTAGCTGAGTAATCCTCTACATCATTTTCTCCTCAGAGAGATAGAGACTATTCCAATCATTTACAGCTATTGCTGCTAATGTTGAAATGGGTAACCAATATGTGATCAGAGGAGAAAAATGAAGAGAGTGTGAATCCTTTGACCATGTTTCCAATATAAAATGTTTAAAAACACTTACAAATTATGAGCTGTAATGATAGTGCAAACTCTTAAACCCACCTCAATTGCAGTCACTTATTCTTACATTTGTATGAAAGAAAGTACAGTTAGTTAAAAAAAAGGTGAATGTGTAAGCCTGATGGTGCCTTTGGTCAAGATGATAATTATCAAAACTATGATTTCAAGCAAGTTTATAAAATAATGTTTGTAAGACCTGAAGCTCCTTTGTTAATTTTCCTATTATGTTTGGCTAAAGGCATATGCCATCTAGTTGTAGGGATAAGGAATCATGTATTTTTGGAGAAAGTGTATGAGTGAGTTAGAGAAGCAAAGGACATCATTTCAATCCCCAAGTACATAGAAGTCAGATTGGTAGAACCATCATCATGTTAAAGAAGCAGAAGTGAGTACTCAGACAGAGCCATTTACCAATAACATAATTTTTCTCTTATTTGGCTAAACCATATACATCATGCCCAGGCAAATTCTTTTAAAAGCAAGGATTTTGCTTTGTAAAAACTTGTATGTATGTATGTATGTATGTATGTATGTATGTAAGTGTATATATGTCTATATGTGCATGTGTACATAAGGACATATGTTTATACGTTGTATATATGTTCATATTTGTAAATGTGTACATAAGGACATATGTATATATATTTATATATGTGTATATGTATATATGTGTAGATGGACACATCTATATATATATTCATATATATATATGTATATATATTTTTTGTATGTGTATATATGTGTATACATATATATTTATATTTATGTAAGAAAAAAATGCACTCTTTTTTTAATTTTATGAAACTTTTCTCATATATCCATTAGTACTCAAGAATTTTAAAAGATGTTTCATAAATTTTGATTCATTTAAAGTTACAGTTCAGAAAATAGAATCAAGGTAGGTAATTAATGTTTATACTAATAAATTTCTTTATCTATTTCAAAAAACAAAAAGATTTAGTTTGGTAGTGTGATTGTATATGTGTTTTAGCATCAGGCATATCTAATTAGCTATTCCAGCATGTGATATAATTTCAGAATTCTAAAGTACATTAGTGAGGTAGAAAATGTAGCTAATGGATTGCTATACGTGATAGATCAGAGTGATAGATACATACATACATACATACATACATACATACATAGTTACATATATGAAAGATCACAGATGATAAGTAGACAAATGTCACATAGTCAGAATCTCAATCATGAAATAATTTTTATTAAAACGTGAAAATATTTTCTTATATGAAGCAAAAATTTTTTAATTAACTTGATTATTTCTTATTTACATTTCGAGTGTTTTTCCCTTTCCCGGTTTTAGGGCAAACATCCCCCTAATCCCTACCCCTCCCCTTCTTTATGGGTGTTCCTCTCCCTATCCCTCCCCCATTGCCGCTCCCCCCCAACAATCATGTTCACTGGGGGTTCAGTCTTAGCAGGACCCAGGGCTTCCCCTTACACTGGTGATCTTACTAGGATATTCATTGCTTCTTATGAGATCAGAGTCCAAGGTGAGTCCATGTATAGTCTTTAGGTAGTGGCTTAGTCCCTGGAGCTCTGGTTGTTTGGCATTGTTGTTCATAAGGGGTCTCGAGCCCCTTTGATGTCTTCCAGTTCTTTCTCTGATTCCTTCAATGGGGTCCCATTCTCAGTTCAGTGGTTTGCTGCTGGCATTCGCCTCTGTATTTGCTGTATTCTGGCTGTGTCTCTCAGGAGAGATCTACAGCAGGTTCCTGTCAGCCTGCCCTTCTTTGCTTCATCCATCTTGTCTAATTGGGTGGCTGTATATGCATGGGCCACAAGTGGGGTAGGCTCTGAATGGGTGTTCCTTCTGTGTCTGTTTTAATCATTGCCTCAATATTCCCTGCCAAGGGTATTCTTGTTCGCCTTTTAAAGAAGGAGAGAAGCATTCATATTTTGATCATCTGTCTTGAGGTTCATTTGTTCTAGGCATCTAGGGTAATTCAAGCATTTGGGCTAATAACCACTTTTCAATGAGTGCATACCATGTGTGTTTTTTTGTGATTGGGTTACCTCACTCAGGATGATATTTTCAAGTTCCAACCATTTGTCTATGAATTTCATAAAGGCATTGTTTTTGATAGCTGAGTAACATTCCATTGTGTAGATGTACCACATTTTCTGTATACATTCCTCTGTTGAAGGGCATCTGGGTTCTTTCCAGCTTCTGGCTTTTATAAATAAGGCTGCTATGAACATAGTGGAGCACATGTCTTTTTTATATGTTGGTGCATCTTTTGGGTATATGCCCAAGAGAGGAATAGGTGGATCCTCAGGTAGTTCAATGTCCATTTTTCTGAGGAACCTCCAGACTGATTTCCAGAATGGTTTTACCAGTTTGCAACCCCACCAACAATGGAGGAGTGTTCCTCTTTCTCCACATCCTCGCCAGCATCTGCTGTCACCTGAGTTTTTGATCTTAGCCATTCCCACTGGTTTGAGGTGAAATTTCAGGGTTGTTTTGATTTGCTTTTCCCGTTTGACTAAAGATGTTGAACATTTCTTTAGGTGTTTCTCTGCCATTCGATATTCTTCAGCTATGAATTCTTTGTTTTGCTCTGAACTCCATTTTTCAATAGGCTTATTTGTCTCCTGCAGTCTAACTTCATGTGTTCTTTGTATATTTTGGATATTAGCCTTCTCTCTGTTGTAGGATTGGTAAATATCTTTTTTCAATCTGTTGGTTGCCATTTTGTCCTAAGAACAGTGTCCTCTGCCTTACAGAAGCTTTGCGGTTTTATGAGATGGCATTTGTCAATTCTTTATCTTAGAACATGAGCCATTGGTGTTTGTTCAGGAAATTTTCTACAATGCACATGTGTTAGAGATGCTTCCCCACTTTTTCTTCTGTTAGTTTGAGTTTATCTGGTTTGAAGTGGAGGTCCTTGATCCAGTTGGACTTTAGTTTTCTACAGGGAAGTAACAATAGATCAATTTGCCTTCTTCTACATACTGACCCCCAGTTGAACCAGCACCACTAGCTGAAAATGCTATCTTTTTATCCTTTGGATGGTTTTGGCTCCTTTCTCAAAAATTAAGTGACCATGGGTGTATGGGTTCATTTCTGGGTCTTCAGTTCTATTCCACTGGTTTCTTTGCCTGACTCTGTCTCAATGCCACACAGTTTTTACGACTGTTGCTCTGTAATACTGCTTGAGTTCAGAGATAGTGATTCCCAAGAAAGTCTTTTATTGTTGAGGATAGTTTTAGCTATTCTGTTTTTTTTTGTTATTCCAGATGAATTAATATTGTTGTGTCTAACTCTATGAAGAATTGGATTGGAATTTTGATGGGGATTGGAATGAATCTGTAGGTTGCTTTTGGTATAATGGCCATTTTTACTGTGTTAATCCTGCCAGTCCATGAGCATGGGAGATCTTTCCATCTTCTGAAATCTCCTTCAGTTTCTTCAGAGACTTGATGTTCTGCTCATATGCTCATATCTTTTACTTGTTTGGATAAAGTCACCGCCGAGATATTTTGTATTGTTTGGGGCTATTGTGAAGGGTGTCATATCCCTAGTTTCTTTCTCCACTTGTTTAGCTTTTGTGCAGAGTTACTTTCATACCCAGCCACTTTGCTGAAATTGTTTATCAGGCTTAGTAATTCTCTTGTGTTACTTTTGAGGTCACTAAGTATACTTTCATATCATCTACAAACAGTGCTATTTTGAATTCTTCCTTTCCAATCTAATCCCTTTGACCTCCTTCAGTGTCTGCTTGCTCTGGCTAAGATGTCTAGAACTATATTGAATAAGTTGTGAGAGAGTGGGCAGCCTTGTCTAGTCCCTGATTTCATTGTGATTGCTTTAGGTTTCTCTCCACTTAGCTACGGATTTGCTGTATATGTTTAGGATTGGGCGTTAAATTCCTGTACTTGCCAGGACTTTTCTCATGAAGGGGTTTTGAATTTTGTCAAATGCCTTCTCAGCATCTAATGAAATGTTCTTTTTTTTTTATTTTTGAGTGTGATTATATAATGGATTACGTTGATGGTTTCCATATACAAAACCATCCCTGCATGCCTGGGATAAAACCTACTTGATAATGATGGATGATTGTTCTGATGTGTTCTTGGACTCGGTTTGCAAGACGTTTACCGAGTATTTTTGCATCGACATTCATAAGGGAAATTGGTCTGAAGTTCTCTTTCTTTGCAGGGTCTTTGTGTGGTTTAGGTTTAAGAGTAATTGTGGATTTATAAAAGGAATTAGGTAGTGCTCTATCTGTTTCTTTTTTGTGGAATAGTTTGCAGAGTATTGGTATGAAATTTTCTATGAATTTTTGATAGATTACTGCACTAAACCCATCTGATCCTGGACTCTTTTTCGTTGGGAGACTTTTATTGATTGCTTCTATTTCTTTAGAAGTTACTGGTTGTTTAAATGGTTTTTCTGTTCCTCGTTTAGCTTTGTTACCTGGCATTCATCAAGAAAATTGTCCTTTTCTCAAGATTTTCAAGTTTTGTTGTATATAGGCTTTTGTAGGATGATCTGATGAATTTTTTAATTTGTTCTAATTCTGATGTTTTGTCTCTCTTTTCATTTCTGATTTTGAGAATTTGGACACATTCTGTGTGCCCTCTGGTTAGTCTGGCTATGGGTTAATGTATCCTGTTGATATTCTCAAACAACAAGCTTTTGGTTCTGCTCATTCTGTGTATGGTCATCTTTTTTCTACTTGGTTGATTTCAGCTCTGAGTTTATTTCTTGACTTCTTCGATTCCTGTGAATATTTGCTTCTTTCTGTTCTGGAGGTTTTAGGTGTGCTGTCAAGCTGCTGATATATGATCTCTCCTGTTTCTTTATGCAGGCACTCAGAGCTATGAGTTTTCCTTTTAGCACAGCTTTCATTGTGTCCCAAAAGTTTGGGTATATTGTACCTTCATTTTCATTAAATTCTAAGAAGTCTTTCTTCATTTCTTCCTTGACGAAGTTATCATTTAGTAGAGAATTGTTCAACTTCCAGGTATATGTTTGTGTTCTTTCCTAATTGTTATTGAACTGCCTTAGCCCATGGTGGTCTGATAGGGTGCATTGTATTATTTCTATCATTCTGTATCCTTTGAGGACTGCTTTTTGACTCATTATATGATCAGTTTTGGAGAAAGTGCCATGAAGTTTTGAGAAGAAGTTAGATCCTTTCTTTTCATGATAGAATGTTCTAAAATATCTGTTAAGTCATTTGGTTTATAACTTCTGTTATTCTCTCTATGTCTCTGTTTAATTTCTGTTTCCGTGTTCTTTCTAGTGATGAGAGTAGGGTGTTGAAATCTCCTGCTATTATTATTTTCTGTGCTATATGTTCGTTGTCCTTAAGTAAGGTTTCTTTTATGTATGCAGTTGCCCTTGTATTTGGAACATAGATATTTATGATTTCAAATTCATCTTGGTGAATTTTTCCTTTGATGAAAATGAAGTGTCCTTCCTTATGTTTTTTGATGACTTTTGGTTGAAAGTAGATTTTATATGATATTAGAATGGCTACACCAGCTTGCTTCTTCAGACCATTTGCTTGGAAAGTTATTTTACAGCGTTTTACTCTGAGGTAGTGTCTGTCTTTCTTTCTGAAATGTGTTTCCTGTACTTCAAAACACTGGGTCCTCATTACATATCCAGTTTGTCAATCTTTGTCTTTTTAGTGGGGAATTGAGTCCCTTGAATTTGAGAGATATTAAGGAATAGTGACGTTTACTTTCTGATACTTTCATAATTGAAGGTTAGTTTATGTTTTTGTCCCTCTCTTATCTTTGTTGTGAAAAGACTAATTTCTTGCTTTATCTATGATTCTACTTGCCTCCTTGTGTTGGGGTTTGCCAGTTAGTGTCCTTTGTAGGACGGAATATGTAGAAAGATATTGTGTAAAATTGGTTTTGTCATGGATTATCTTGGTTTCTCCATATATGTTAATTGAGAGTTTAGCTGAATACAGTAGCCTGGGTTGGCGTTTGTGTTCTCTTAGTGTCTGTATGACATCTGTCCAGGATCTACAGGCTTTCATAGTCTCTGGTGAGAATTCTGGTGTATTTCTGATAGGTTTGCCTTTATATGTTATATAACCTTTTCCCTTACTGTTTTTAATATTTTTATTTGTTTTTAGCAATTGGTATTTTGACTATTATATGATGGGAGGATTTCCTTTTCTGATCCAATTTATTTGGAGATCTGTAGGCTTTGTGTATGTTTATGGGCAGCTCTTTAGATTAGGGAAGTTTTCTTCTGTAATTTTGTTGAAGATATTACTGTCCCTTGATGTTGACAGTCTTTACTCTCTTCTATACCCGTTATCCTTAGGTTTAATCTTTTCATTGTGTCCTCAATTTTCTGTGTTTTGGGTTAGGAGCTTTTTCTGTTTTACATTATCTTTGACAGTTCTGTCAATGTTTTCTATGGAATCTTCTGCTCATTAGATTATGTCTTCTCTTCTACCTCATTTATCCTGTTGGTGATTCTCACATCTATGATTCCTGGTCTCTTTCCTAGGTTTTCCATCTATAAGGTTGTCTTGCTTTGTGTTTTCTTTATTGTTTCTAATTCCATTTTTAACTCCTGGATGGGTTTGTTCATTTCCTTCTCCGGTTTTGTTATTTTCCCAGTAGTTCTTTAAGATCCTTTTGTGTTCCCTCTTTATGGGATTCTACTTGTTTACTACTGTATTTTCTGTTGTCCTGTATTTTATTAAGGGAGTTATTTATGACCTTTTAAACATCCTCCATCGTCATGATAAAATGTGAACTTAAATCTAGATATTGCTTTTCTGGTGTGTTTGGATATCCAGTGTTTGCTTTGGTGGGAGATTTGGGCACTGATGAGCCCATGTAGTCTTGATTTCTGTTGTATGCATTCCTGTGCTTGCCTCTAGCCATCAGGTTGTCTCTGGAGTTAGCTTATCTTGCTATTTTTGATAGTGCCTTGACCACCCTCTAGGCTCATGTGTCAGGACTGCTGTAGCCCTGTATTCCAGTTTGTTTGTTTTTTTACCCCAGTATTGGAACAGAGTATTCTGCTCTCATGCCTGCAATTGCTCCAGTCCACCAGCTTTTAGCTGTCACTGTGGGCAGGAACCAGAAGGAACTTCCCATACTTCTCCTAGGTCCGTCTGTGGGGGTAGAGGGCACAGATGGCACAAGATGTTTTCCTCTTGAGTCAGTAATCTGGACAGAGAGTAGTCTCCTCTGATTTCCTAAGAGTGTCTGCTCCTCTGAAGGTCTAGTTCCCCATCCTCAGGATTTGGGTGCAAAGAGATGATTGACCAGTTCAGTTCAGATCCAGGCACAATCTGGAACATCGTGCTCCTGCTGCTTTACTCCTCCTATATTCCTGTGTCCAGAGACAATTTGCAGTTTCATCTTGGGCCCAAGATGTAGGCAATGGTGGGCAGAAGTGGCAGTCTCTGTGCCTTGTAGATTCAGTATTGTCCACACTCTGGGTGATCAGCTCTCTCTCCCAAGGCATCTAGGAGTAGGATGCACTGGGCCAGGATCAGCATGGTTCAGGAGACAGCTAGAAACTGGGCGTTCCTGAACCCAGAGGCATTCTTCCTTTGTGTACCTGAGTACACCTGTTAGGTCACTTCAAGCAGAAAAGTTGAATTCACCCCTGGTCTCAGACCTGAAGTTGCTCCTCGGGCTGAGTTTCACATCTCCATGATGGCTGCAGTCAGAAATGACCAGCCCCTACTACTAGTAGGGCCCTATGGACAGGAGGACAGATGGAGCTAGGTGTTTTTTTCTTGAGTCAGAAATGTGAGCAGAGGTCTCAGGGGTTTCTGATCCTCTAATTGTCTAAGTCTTCCGCATACCACATGAGATTTGGGTGTAGGTTGTACTAGTTCAGATCCAGCTTAGACAGCAAGGCTCCTGCAGCTTGACTTCCCCTATATTCATGTGTCCAGAGGCACTGTGCAGTTTCCTCTTGGGCTAGGGATGTGGGCCCAGGTGGGCAGAAGTGGCAGTTTCTCCATTCCTGAGGTCTCAGTATTGCCCACACTTCTGGTTGATCATCTCTCTGTCCCACAGAATTTCCAAAGGAGTTTCAAATGCCCATCCTACAGTTTTCCATTCTTTACAATTCTCCTGCAAAGTGTGTTGGAGAAGACACCTCTAGTCATGGGAAGGTACAACAGGCCCCATCAGACAAAGAGAGGTGCAAAACTTCCTCTCTTAAAAGTAATCTCAGTGATTTCTCATATTCCACAAATGAATTAAGTCCTGCCCCATGTCCACGAGAGACGTTAATATCTTCGACATCTGACAAAGCAGGGCAGAGAGCTGTGTCTATTCACAAAGACAGTCAAAGATGTCCCCAATCTCCACCACAGTGCCTTATGCAACCTGCTTCCAGTAAAGTGAGCTAGAAACCTGATTCTGCTGACAAAGGGGATTTCAGAAGTTCCCAATTAAATCAAGAGGACCTTCAAAGTCCTCCACTATTAAAAAATGGGCTTAAATCATCTCTTATGTTCCAAGGGGACAAAATGCAATCACAATTCCCCAAGTGAACTTCAAAACACACATACCAGCCCATGCAGAGACAAAACTTTCTGCATGTACATCATTAGATCAAGGACCATTGCCAGTTTCAGAAGGGACCCTTGAGAGTTATCCACCCACACAAGATGCGGTAGAATATTCTGAGTCCACCCAAGTGACTCTTATTCCTTCTGCACATAAAAAATGCGATCTAGCACCCTCACCATCACCCCCATTACTTCTAATGTTCCTATGCAACTGAAAAAGATCCTCCTGACTTGTCATCAGACACAAAAGTGCCAAGTTTATCATAACACACAGTCAATGAGCCATGCAGATCCAGTATTTATACAATGTACAGAGAAGATAAAACATCCCCTACCTCCTCAGGGGACTCTAGGTCATTCTGTCCTGAAAGGAGAGTCTCCAAAATTTTCCACATATACATCAGAGATGCTAAAATTTCCCAAAACTGAACAGGATTCTCTGAATGAATAGTACTCTTTGTCGTAAAGAGACTGAGGGACAAGAAATATCTACAAAAGGAGTTCTACCCACAGCCACATCTTTAGAAATGGCTTGTGGATGTGACACATGTACGAAAGATGTTCTAGGACACATTCCATCTGTAGAGAAGGTTATGGATCCAACCATATGTGAAAGAGGAGTGGTGGAACATGATATGAAAACACCAGTGTCTGTAGCATCCTCGACATCTGAGGAAAGGGATTCCTTAGATTCCATTTGTGCAAAATAATGCTTATGACCTCCACAAACTTCACAGGAGGCCATAGGAACTTCCTTATCTCCTCAAGAACAGCCATCTTCCCCAACTACAGAAGATGCTACACACTCTTCCAAATATGCAGAAAGTGTTCACAGTCCTTCTTTATACCCACAAGCAAACCCAAAGCATCTGCCAAATACCTCAAAGGCTCTGGACTTTTTATATTTCCAAAAGTATGAGGGAAAGTCCACAATGAAAAAAGTCATGTAGACTTGTGCCATTAGCCCAAGTATATCAAATATACCATCAGGCATACAATCCCCAGGAACATCAAAATCTAAAAAGGGATATCTAGAAACTTTACCATCTGCCCAAAGGTCCTTAGGTTGTTCAGCAACTTCTCCAAGGAACCAAAGAGAACCAAAGAGAACCAAACCCAGAGAACCAAAGAACTAAAGCCATCTGCCCATGGTGTTTTCCCAAGAACCACATATTTCTTCTTCTATTTTATACCAAGACAAATGTCCATCTTCCCTCTCCCCATCTCTGATCTCTTCATTCTATTTGTTCTCCCTCCCAAATGGCACTTTACTCTGAATTAGAGGCCAATTAATAAACCATAGATATATGGAAGGAATATCTGAGAAGTAGTTGCTGTCAAGACAACACTTGTGAAATCACAGAAGAAGCTAGGGCTCTCCAGGACGTGAGAGATTTTTCATGGAGGGCCTAATAATGATGTCACTGAGAATTGCCATAGCCTACCTGCTGAACAGATTTCCTTACATTGACCAGATTTGGATGTGACCTTTCCAGGAGTGTCTCCTGTGACACAGTAGAAACCTTTACATGCTATATCTCTCTAACTCTAGGGCCTTCTCTCTGCTTCATTAGTGGTTACATGATCTGTATGGAGAAAGTTAATCAGGGGCTTGTCATGGGTAGAAATGATCTAGGAATACAGAGAGAAGGAGATTCTTCTGGTGATTAATTTTTTTGCCAGGTCCAATCCTGTGACTTAAAGTTCAATACCCTAGGTTTTTTTCTGTTTCCCAGGTGCCATTTTTTCTCTACATACCTGTAATTGAGTGTATATTGTACTACATTTTCTGATTGTACATTCATTGACAGGGGACATTATATATATTCCTGCATGTGGACTCAAAAATTTCATTTTTCCAATTCCATATTTGCAATGAATTTGGCAACAAACGGGGCACAGCTATACAGTGAATATAACAGCGTAAATATTGTGTACCTTCTTCAAATGATAAGCTTGCAAATCCTTCTTTTATCCATAAATTACCAGACATCAGGAAAGCAAAGGACAACATGTACTATAGAATGCGGTTCTGTAGTTCTATTAGATATCAGACTCTAATATCTACCTTCCTGCGGTCCCAGGACAAGACTTGAGGGATTTGGATCTTTTAGCATGATTCTTTCTTCAGACATTATATACATTTTTGAATATGTACTCAAAATCTGTTTTTCAATTCAATTTTTTGCAATAATTTTGGCAACACAGGGGGCACAGCTATCCAGAGAATATATAAGTGTAAATATTGTGTACCTTCTTCAAATGATAAACTCCCAAATTCTTATTTTATCCAAAAACTACAAGACATCATTAAAGCAAAGGTCAGCATGGGCTATAGAATGTGTTTCTGTAATCCCATTAGATATGATTTCTCTAATATCTACCTTCCTGTGTTCCCAGGAAGAGTCTTGAGGGGTTTGGATATTTTACCATGATTCTTTCTTCAGGCTAAAGAGGATTCAGGAGGATGTGCAGGATGAGGAGTGGCTTGAGGTCCATTGAAACCTCAGCTTCATTAGGTTCATAAGAATAGGAGAGAGTCTATTTGGCACTGTCATTTGTAGGATTCTACTTTCTTGACCCTGTTTCCCAAATCCATGTTAAAAATCAATCTAACCTCATAGCTTTAGGCTACACACACACACACACACACACACACACACACACACACACACACACATATATATATATATATATATATAATATATATATATATATATATATTATATATGCCACCAAAACGAGATTAGTTTGATGCAGCTTATAATTGCATGATTAGAAGAAACGGATATAGGTCTTTCCTGAGAGACACAGCTAGAGCATGTCAAATACAGAAGTGAATGGTAGTGGCAAAACAGTGAACTGAAAACAGATCTTTTGTTGGTAGATTTTGAGAAAGGATTACAAGAGCTGAATGACCTTTCAATCCAATAAGAAAAATGATGCCAACAAACCAGAGTTTTCTGGTACTATACGAATATTCGAAGATTGTACATGGATAGACCTATGGCTCCAGTTGCATATGTAGAAGAAAATGGCCTTGTTGGGCACCAATGAAACAGATGCCCTTGGTCTAAACTAGGTTTTATTATCAATTCAAGGTAATGTCAAAGGGCAGTAAGGGGGATTATACAAGAATGGTATGGAGACTGGTTAGGGCTATTATGGGCAGATAACTGGGAAAGGCAAAAATATTTGAAATGTAAATATGGAAAAATAAAATTAAAAAAATAAAAAAAAATTGCTAAAAATAAGAAAACTGAGAGCTAATCACACATATTGACTGAGAAATCTAAAGGGTCATTATCAGGCAATTTTAGTCAGAGTAATACTAGTGGAAAGACTGATATGATGAAGTAGAAACACGTCTCCCTCCCAAATACCATTATCAGACACAAACTGCACTATACGTACCCAAATAATCGAGGAGTTTACTCTGAGTTGAGGACACAATACTTGTCTTTCACTTCTTCCTTAGGATCTTTTTCTTCTGGGCAAAAAAAATAAAAGCCATGAGCTCTAAGGAAAACAACAGTGCCCTTTCAACAGTTGGCATTTGCGATATGTAGGGCCCCCTACTATGGTGAACAATGATACTGTGCATGCAAAGGCTTTGCACCTGGCATCAGTTGACTGGTAATATGTTAATGAGGGAGCGGTACAATGCTAATGAAGTGATCCCTGCTCTGCCAATCCCTGAAGGACAATTAGCATAGCCTCAGCCTGCTGGGTTTATAAGTTTAGCACTCTTAGTGCTTGAGGTCCCGTTATCAGGAAAATGAGGTGGTCCTGCAATAAAGGCTGTTAAGAAGGATCTGATTGTGGTGCATCTTCCTTTGCGGACGAGGTGGGTGCAAAACTGGTGGCCTTGTACGGAAAGCCGAGGATATTCTTGTGGATCCAGAACTTTTCAGATTCAGGACAGCAACATCGGTAAAGTTTCCAGATAAGGGATGATAAAGTTCTCTGTAGTTAAGCAGAGACGATGAATAAAGTTCCCTGTAGGTAAGCAGACAAGAAGGATAAAGTTCTCTGGAGGTAAACAGAGATGATGAAAGCTTTGGTATAGAGGGCGAAATGTTTGTGAAGTTGAAAGCCTTGGTATAGAGGTGAAAAGGTTATGAACTACGACAATTTGTTTCCAATTGATCATTTGTGGGTAGGGCTTGTAATTTTGTTTCTTTTTTTCTTTGTGTGGGATTTAGAAGCCACAGATGGCAAGCTTAAACCAGAACCAAAACCTCTTTGGCGAATGGACCCTGCCTGCTTGGAGGATAAATGATGTGAGGAAGCAATTAGGACAGGTCAGAGGGTCCTTGCAGACCAATAAGAAAGTATGTCAGAGGAAGAAAAGGTCTCGAAAGAAAAAAAGAAAAGAAAAGGAGATAAAAGGAACAGAGAGAAGACAGATATAAAAAATGGGGTCAATGCACCTTTCGTTGTGGCTCAAGTTTAGGGTATTGCTAGGTATGTGATTAGGCTCTGGAAACTTCACAGAGTCATAATGATCAGATTTGATAGAGGTAGACCACCTGAAAAATTCATTCAGGAGAATTAAGCAAAAAGATAAACTTTTTTCAAGAGAACTGTTTAGTGTGTGCCTATTTGGATTCCTGGTCTCAAGGCCATTAAGCTGGTGACAAGGTTTTTCTCTTAAAAAAGCAGTTTCAATCGGCCCTTGGGGCCTTGTACTTGTAGTTAAGGTATGTGTAGCTACTTCAATTTTGTTTTCTGATTAGTTATAAGTGTATAAATATTCTCCACATGCCTTGGTTATATACTATTGGCTGTTAAGTTATTGGATATGGTTAAAAATGTAACATTAGTAACAGAAAGTTGACATAAAACTGCTAAATTTGGATGGAGTTATTCTAGACAACATGTGGCATGAGCCAATCTAGGGAAACAGGTCAAAATTGGGATGATATTTTTATGGAAATCTTAGCCTATAAACCAGGCTTCTAAAAGATTTTAAGGCAAAGTCTCTTTGTTGCGGTATTGGAGACCACACCATCATGCGTTCATATGTAGGAATTGGCAGTCAAAACTTGTAGCATGAAGGATAGACTCGGTGGTTTGGAGACTGGATTTTGGGATGATGAGGCTGATTTCAAGGAAGAGGCTGTTCAGTGTGAGAGGGAGAGATATGATCCAGACTGGACACATGCTAGTGCACTTGGCAACGAGGCAGATATTAGGCAAGAAAGCGGTTATACCAACAGCACCTCCCTATAACCCTCAACATAAAAGCATGGTGAAGCCTACAAAAGCTACTTCCTTTTGCCCAGATGTCTGGAAAGAGATGGGATTAATAAGACCATTGACTATTACCCTTTTGCTTTTGCACAGTTTGCTGTGTTAGGTGTAAAATCTTGTATTCAGCATTTTGGTATTTTACTCAAGAAAATTATTATACCATATACAACAACTCAGATAGAAACATTGTGTGCCTTGATAGATGATTGAGCCATATTATGCTGTAGTTTTGATGGAGAGTTTGACAATCATTATCCTAAGGATCAGTTGCTAAAATTTTTCATTGAACATTCAGTGATTTTTCCAAAGGTAACTGCATGAGAGCCTTTGTCTGGAGCGTTAGGTATTTATACAGATGCCTCCAAAAGAGGTGTAGGTGCCTAAATGGTTGATTCTCAAGAATCAGTATTAATTCAGTACAGTCCAGGCACCCCTCAAATTACAGAATGTAAAAGTATATTGGAAATTTTTAAAAGATTTCTTGACTCATTTAATTTAATTTCTGACTCTGCTTATGTAGTTAATGCTGTGTGCTCACTTGAAATTGCAGGGCCAATTCGGTCGAGCAGTGCTGTATGTCAAATTCTTCTAGAATTACAAAATTTGATTTGGGCCAGAAAAAATAAATTTTTCATATTACATATTCGAGCCCATACTAATTTGCCTGGTCACATGACCAGTAATTACACCATGGTGGATGCTAGTACTCATAGAGTTTATATTTCATGCTGCTCCTGTTGATCTCGATAGAGAATTTCATCAAAAGTTTCATGTTCCTGCCTTTACTCTTCAAACAAAGTTTAACATCTCTATCGCTACAGTTCATGATGTGGTGTTAGTTGCCTGAATGGTGTTCAATTTCATCACCCTCTTCATGTGGGGATTAACCCTCGTATTCTGATCCTTCTAAAACTTTGGCAGATGGATGTCACACACATATCTCAATTTGGAAATTTAAAATATGCTCATTTTTCTGTTGATACCTGTTCCGGTATTATATATGCTACTCTGATGTGTGGTGAAAAGGCTCGTAATGCCATTAGTCATTGCTTAGAGGCATGGGCGGCCTGGGGAACCCTGATAGTCTCAAGACAGACAACGGGCCTGCCTACACTCCAAAGTCCTTTCAGGAATTTTGCCAGACAATGCAGGTCAGTCATACTACACGATTACCATATAATCCCCAGGGTCAAGGAATTGTGGAAAGAGCACATCGTACCTTAAAAGACCTTATACAAAAAAAGAAAAAAAAAAGAGGGAATTGCCAGCGGCCGAACACCAAAAGAACAACTTTCTTTAGCTCTTTTTACTCTAAATTTCTTAATTTTGAATGCACATGGTCGCTCTGTCAAGGATCGCCTTGCTGCTACTACACCTATGACTAATGCAGAAGTAAAGTGGAAGGATGTCTTAACTGATGAATAGTGTGGCCCAGAACCTGTGATTTCGAGATCTAGGGGAGCTGTTTGTGTTTTTCCACAGAATCAAGAAAACCCAATTTGGGTACCTGAGCACTTGACTCGAAAATTGCCTTCCGCTCTTCCTGAAGATGAGACTACGAACCCTACTATAACTGGGAATGGTAATCCTGTTTGATTCACTCTTCTTGTGGGCTATTGCCAGATTCTGTCCAGTACCCATGCCAGTTCATAGCAATTCTACTGTTTTGCCAAACTTTTTCTCTACCTCCTGTTTGTGTGTTATTCCCTTTATAGTGCCGAATGGAGAAATGCCCCAACGGTATGCTGCCATTATTTTTTCTCTGTAGCATACCTTATGTTTTACTGTTAAGAACTCTTCCCTGCCCTGCCTTTGGTTGCGTAGAGCCACATTTCAATATTCAATATAATATAAGCTCCAATGTGAGGAATGTACCCATTTGGCATCTGGCTTTCTCTTAGCTAATCAAAGGATAGATTTAGTTCAAGAACTAATTGAAGCACTGTGTCATATGACACAGCTGTCCTACATTACCTCCTTTAGAGTTTACACATTATTCCTTTGTGAACTAACTTTTCTCAGCATTCTCAACAGAGCAAAGAAATGTTGAATTATCTGAATGGAAACTGGTCCATGAAAACAGAGCAACTATCAAGACATTTGCAGATGCAGATTGCTGTCCTCAACAACACTAGGTTGGACCCCTTCACAGTTGAAGATTTGACCTCATGGATTACCAATGCTTTTCTCCTTTTTTAAGCGGCCATTATTTAGTGGGGAGCTATTTTCCTCCTGGAATGCGGAGTAGGTCTCTGGCTTATTGGCCATTTAAAAAGAGAACATGCCAGACACAAAGTGGTTGTTTACCAGGCTGTGACAGCCATTAAAAAGGGTGCTTCTCCCAACATGTGTCTGGACTCTTTAAAGATTAAGAGTTTGCCCTAGATCATTTTTGTCACTGTCATGTGCAGTCATTGTATCCAAGGATGGGCAACTTTCCTCGAGCTCGGACCAACCTAAGACATGGGGCCCAGTGGAGATAGGGTATCTCTATGATGGGTAAGGCCGAGTTTGGATGAGAACGACCTAAGACAGGAGCAGTGACAAGATTGACGTGACACCCAGATCTGGACCAGTCATTTTATTAAACAAAAAAGGGGGAGATATAGGGTGCCCTCCTGTTGTGAACAACGGTACTGCGCATGTGCAGGCTTTGCACCTGGCATCAGTTACCCAGTAATATGCTAATGAGGGAGCAGTACCAAGCTAATGAGGTGATTCATGCTTGGCCAATCCCTGAAGGACAATTAACATAGCCTCAGTCTGCTGGGTATATAAGGTGAGCATATATAAGCAACTTTGGCTGCTGGTTGTCCCTGTATCAGCAATGAAGTTGTCCTGCAATAAAGGCTGTGGACAAGGACCAGACGGTGTTGTGTCTTCCTTGCTGGACGAGGTGGCCGCAACACTTTACTCACTGGGACCTGTCGTTGTTGGGCATTGTTGTCCCTATGAGGTTGCAAGCCAATTCAGGTCTTTCAATCGCTTCTGTAATTCCTCCAACAGGTGTTCCATTGTCACATTAATGTTTCGCTGCTAAGATTCAACTGTGAATTTGACCTGTTTTGGCAGTGTTTCTCAGGAGACATCTATATCCAGTTCCAGTCAGCATGCACTTCTTAGTCTCATAAATCTTATATACTTTTGATGACTGTTTATATGTATATGGGCCACAGGTGGGACATGAATTGCTGTTCCTTCAGTTTCTGCTCCTACCTTTGCCTCCACATACCCTCCTTTGAATGTTTTTGTTCCCCCTTTTAAGAAGGAGTGAAGCTTCCACACTTTGATCATTCTTCTTGAACTTCATGTGGTCTGTGCATTGTATCTTGCCGATTTCGAACTTTTGGGCTAAAATCCACTTATCAGAGAGTGCATACTATGTGTCCTTTTCTCCGTTTGGGTTACCTCACTCAGTGTGACACTTTCTAGGTCAATCAACTTGCCTATGAGTTTCATGAATTCATTGTTTTTAAAGCAGAGTAGTAGAACATTGTACAGCTGTATCACATTTTATGTATCCATTTGTCAGTTGGACAGCATCTGGTTCTTTCCAGTTCCTGGCTATTATAAATAAGGCTGCTATGAGTATAGTGGAGCACGTGTCTTTGTTGTATGCTGAACCATCTTTTGGGTGTATGGAGAGTACAGGTACAGCTGGGTCCTCAGTTAGGGCACTATCCAATTTTCTGAGGAAACTTCAGAATGATTTCCAGAGTGATCATACATGTTTGCAATCCCTCCAACAGTGGAGGAGTGTTCCTCTTTCTCCATAACCTCACCACCATCTGTTGTCACCAGAGTTTTTGATCTTAGCCATTCTGACTGGTGTGAGGTGGAATCTCAGGACTCTTTGTATTTCTATTTCCTTGATGACTAAGGATGTTGAGCATTTCTTGACACACTTCTCAGCTATTTTATATTCCTTAGTTGAGAATTCTCTTTTTAGCTCTGCAACCCATTTTTCATAGGATTATTTGGCTCTCTGGTGTCTAACTTCTTTAGTTCTTTGTATATTATGGATAATAGCTCTGTATTAGGTGTAGGATTGATAAAGGTCTTTTCCCAATCATTTGGTTGCCATTTTGTCCTAATAAGAGTGTCCTTTGACTTACAGAAGCTTTGCAGTTTAATGAAGTCTGTTTCTGATTCTTGATCTTACAGTATAAGCCACTGGTGTTTGGTTCAGGAAATTTTTCCCAATGCCCATGTGTTCAAGACTCTTCTCTACTTTTTTTTTCTATTAGATATACTTTTTCAGGTTTGATGTAGAGGTCTTTGATCCACTTGAACTTTAGCGTTGTACAGCGCAATAAAAATGAATTGATTTAGATACTTCTACAAGCTTCCCTCCAGTTGTTGAAAATCCTATCTTTTTTTCATTGGATGGTTTTAGCCTCTTTGTCAAATATCAGTTGACTATTGATGTCTGTGTTTGTTTGTGGTCTTCAATTCTATTCCACTTATCAACTTTCCTGGATCTATACAAATACAACTGTTTGTTGTTGTTGTTGTTGTTGTTGTTTGTTTGTTTGTTTGTTTGTTTTAATCACTATTGCCCTGTAATACTGCTTGAGGTAAGGAATTGTGATTCCCCCAGAAGTTCTTTTATCTTTGAGTACAGCACATGTATGTTGTTCCGTCACTTTTATTATGGTGGGTTTTTCTTTTGATAAATATGCAACTTCCTTTCTTACCAGTTTGGAAAACTTTTGGTTGATATTTGATTATAATCCAGCTCCCTTCTATCAGACCATTTGCTTCAAAATTTGTTTTCTAGCCTAATACTCTCAGGTAGTGTCTGTCTTTGTCTCTGTGTTGTGTATTTTACATGCTACAAAATGCTGGGTCCTCTTTATGAATCCATTCATTTAGTCTATGTCTTTTTATTGGGGAATTGACTCTATTGTTGTTAAATGATATTAAGGAATAGTGATTGTTGCTTCTGTTATTTTTGTTGTTAGAGGTAGAATCATGTTTGTGTGTCTCTTTTCTTTTGGTTTCATTGCAAGATTAGTTTGTTGCTTTTTCTAGGGTGTAGTTCCCTCCTTGTGTTAGAGTTTTCTACCTATTACCCTTAATAGGGCTGGATTTGTGGAAAGATACTGTATAAATTTGGTTCTTTCATGGAATATCTTCGTTATTCCATATGTGTTAATTGAGAATTTTCCTGGCTATTGTAGACTGGAGTGGCATTTGTGTTCTTTTACCGTCTAGAGAATATCTTTCCAGGATCTTCTGACTTTCATAGTACCTTGTGAGAAACCTTGTGTAATTCTCATAGGTCTGACTTTATATATTACTTGAATTTTTTCCCTTATTGCCTTTAAACTTCTTTCTTTATTTTGTGCATTTGGTGTTCTGACTATCATATGATGTGAGGAATTTCTATTCTGTTAAATTCTATTTAGAACTCTGTAGGCTTTTTACATGTTTTGGGACATCTCTGTCTTTAGGTTGGGGAAGATTTCTTCAATAATTTTTGGAAAAATTTTACTGACCCTTTAAGTTGGGAGTCTTCACTCTCTTTTATGTCTATTATTCTTACATTCGACCTTCTCTTTGTGTCTTTGAGTCCAAACGGCAGGTAACTTGGAGCAGAAAAGTTGGTCTTACCTCTGCTTTCAATTGTTTAGGCACTCTTAATAACTGGTTTTTACCTCTCAGCACAGCCAGACAACAATAATGTCTTTCAGCTGAATTCTCCCAGGTCCCTGTGCCGTAGGTGCACAGATGGTACTAGGTGATTTCCTCTTTTTTCAAGAAGGCAGGCAGAAAGTATTTGGCTTCTCTGGATTCTCAGGAGTTTCTGCATTTCTGCAGATCAAGCTCGCTTCTCCATGGGATGTGGTTGCAGGGAGCTGTGGTACTGGTTTTGTTCAGTTCTAGGCACTGGAAGAAACCAGCCAGTTCCTGCTATGGACAGCTCCTATGTACCCTGAGTGTCCATTTTGACAGAAATGACTTTTAGACTGTTTCCTATCTCTAATTATACCCCAAATATTTGTCTTCTCATCAAAGGATCACAACCCTACCTCTTCTAATAAAACTCTACTGACCTCCACAATCCAAAAGGCTTTCAGACCTTCTAAATATTATCTTGTGGGAGTGCTCTTACTTAATCAATTTAATTGGGCCTCCAGTCCTTCTGTTGTGACCAAAGGAATTTCTGAATATTTTCAATGGCCCTCAGATTTCATTTTTCCTAAACAGTCTTCAAATATGCCTTTCTGACCAAGGAGGTATTCGTATTGTCCTCCTCTGATACAGTAAGTTTTAAACACACACAGACACACACACACACACACACACACACACACACACACACACGCACACACACACACACCTCTAAATTTTAGGACCTATAATATATCGATCCTCCAGAAGGTGCGTCTAGATCACCCAGGATTAGCAATACATCCCAGAACAGAAACTCACTGTCTCAAAGAAGAAACCAAAATGATAAGTTCTCCACCATTCATACCTAGACCTAGCAGGGGAAGATGTGGTTGAGGAGGTGAACCAGCCTGTGACTGTCAACCACATTTTTTATGAATACTCAGACTGCAAACCGACTGTGTAGCACATTCATTAGAGTGGGAAGATCTATAGTCTCTGATGATGATCTAGTGACTGAAAAGGCAGTCATTGGAATGTGCTCCACTGCATGAGGTACGCTGGGACTTTGAACTCTTGTCAAGGAAAGAGTACGCAAATTTAAACTCTAAACAACCTAATATGGTGGTTCCCTCTACAAATGTCTTTAGATTTCCAATATAAACCCAAGAGACCCTCACATATTTTCCCTCTGACACTCAGATTCTTTTATAATTTTAATGGCTCTTCAGGTCTCATTTCTTCCCAATGCTTCTTGCTCTTTCGTCTCTCTCCAGTAGTTAGGCTCTGACTAGTGTAAGGGACAGTTTCAGTCTGTATATGAAGACATCAACAGTGACCACATACTGTAATGGAATCTTAAAACTCCTTCTCTGGCCAAGTGCACTTCAGACAATACTTTCTCATTACATGGGATCTCTATAACTGCATGTTTATTCAACAGACTCCAGTTTTCCCTTCTGTCCACAAAGGTCTCCCACTTTGTTTAAATAGTCATCCCATTTACACACTGTGCACAAAGAGGCTTTGGCCATTCTCCTCTTCATCAATATAACATCCCTTCACTCTGGTTTGAGGTCTTCAGGGAAACAAGATGCTTGAATAGCACTCATCATCTTCAGGGTATTCATCATTACTGGAATAGTCCCAAACATCGTGACCATACATGGATGGTTAAATACAAACCTGTCAGCCTGACAAAGCACTACATACTAACCCACATCTTGGAACCATGTTCAGGATACTGCACCTCTTCCTGAAGACTCCAAATATGACATGGTTACTTTGATTGTTGTTGTTTTCTTGGTGATATTTTCTTGTAAGTTTAGAGGAGGATGTCTTTTAATTTCTGGGTTGTGGTAGTCATCTACTGGCATTAAAAACCAACAGCTTGGTGCTGAAATATTTCACATTTTTCTCTTCTATTTGGAAATCACAATGTATACATATCTTTTCCCCTTGTGTTCCAAAGTGATAACACTATGTAAATGCCTTTTAAAAATGTAATCATATTAACGAATATTCACTTGAGTGTATATTTTATATACAAATCTATTTCCCATTATGTGTTGTTTTTCACTGGGTGACAACTACATTTGAAATCATTTGGAAGACCATTTCTTACTGATGTGTCTTTAAAAGATGTGGTTTGGAACTGAGAGTATATGATTGAATATCTCCAGCACCAAAAATAGCTTCTGTAGCATTGCTGTCCATTGGATTATAAGTATCATTTAGTACACAGCAATAACTGAAGCAATGAACAAGTATGGGAAAGAATTTTTAGGGTGCAATCCCTAGAATCAGCCAGAAACAAAGGAAACCCTAGTTTACTTATCAAATCTATATCCATAAACCTTCTGTGTTTTGTGAAGGTGTTTGTAGAAGGCTTTGAAATTTGAATGTCCCAACTTCATGTTTTAATTGTGGATAATAAACTGTGTTCAGTGTTAGTGTGTGTGTGTGTGTGTGTGTGTGTGTGTGTGTGTATGTGAAGTAAAGGGAATAATTTTTAGATTATTATTAAAGGGAATAATTTTTCTATTATGATCACTTTTATGTGCCTGCCTATCGATCATCTATGTATATATGTATGTATGTATGTATGTATGTATGTATGTATGTTTGTATGTAAATATGTATGAATGAACTTTTGTAGTTTCAAAATACCTATCTATATATCACTCTTTCTGTTTATTCCCCTATTTCTTTAGTTGTCATCTGTGAATATATGTATGCATGTAGCTAGGTATGTGTTGTGGTTTGAATGTAATTGGTCCCAATAGGACCTTAGCCAGTATAATGCGTATAATGTGTAGCCTTATTGGAGTAGGTACAGGGTTTGAGATCGCAAGCATGTTCAAGCCACATCAATCAGCATTTGAATGTATGCCTGTTTGTCTAAGATTAGCTAAGACAATGTGTTCACTGATTCAAGGAAGAGAGTTTTGTTTGGTAGCATGTAAAGCAGATATAGATTCATTTACAGACATGGTGGAAGAAGCGACCTTTAAGAGATGTAACAATTTTTAATAAATGTATACACATGTACACATTCGGTGGGTAAAGTAAAACTTCAACCACTTTGCATATATGCTCTTACTTGTTCAATGGAATAATTCTAAACTTTATTATTTTCAAGCATTTCTTGCATATTCCTGCAAAAGTAAGTCATTTAAAAATGAAAATGTAATTATATTCTATTTTCTTCTATTGTAATAATGAGTACATGTAAGAAAAAGCATCCCCTAATATCTCACCATGATCAACTGTTTATAAATTATGGATTTAAAACGATGAATTGTTGCGAAGAACACACATACATTTCTTACTAAGAAATTTGGTATAGATTAACAAGCTATAAGCAACCAAGGTAATTTTGTAAGCCAGTTTCTCTTCCAGGCAGTATGCAAATTGCAGTTACAAATAAAGGATCAATTACTTTATTATTTATCTAAAAAAATCTTATGAAAATCTTAAAAGAATTATAAAACTAAAAGTGTATATAAAACAATTAGCCATTTCTTCATTGAATTCACACAGTGCACAACTATTCATTATTTTTTTATCAAATCATATCATTAAACTGATGGGAAAACGTGTACAAGGAACTAATCATCACCTGATTACCGGGCCAGCATTTGCAAGAAAGGCTTGCTTATTGGCAGGAATGGGGCTGCCATTGCTCTTATTTCCTGAGCTTAGAAAAATCTGGAGATGGAGAGGAGTGAAATGAGAACCTGTGGGATGGTTGACAAGGAGGGCAAACACTTGACTGAAAAAAAAATTGAAAATTCAAAAAAAAATCCTTGTTCTATACTCAAAATTTTGCTGCTTTGAACTCTAAAAGCAACTTTAACACATTCTACGTGAAAACTTCTATACAAAAACATCTCTTTTTTTTTAGAGGAAAGAGTTTATCTGATTTATTCTTCCACATCATTGCTTACCACCAAAGAGAGTCAGGACAGGAATTTAAGCAGGACGGGAGTTTAAGCAGGGCAGGAACCTACAGTCAAAACTGGTGCAGGGAGAATAGAGGGGATGCTGTTTACTAGTGTGAGTCATATGGCTTACTCAGCCTGCTTTCTGACCCATGGACCCAGGACCATGTGCCCAAGGATGATACCACCCATAATCCCTCCCAACACCCATCACTATTTAAGAAAATGCCTTCCTGGCAAAAGACACTGTCATTAGAACCAAACAGCAACCTACAGATTGGGAAAGGTCTTTAACAATCCTACATCTGAGAGATGGTTAATATCCAAAATATACAAAGAACTCAAGAAGGTAGACACAAAAGAGTCAAATAACCCTATTAAAATAGGGTACAAAGCTAAACATTCTCAGCTAAGGATTATCAAATTGTCAAAATGCACCAAAAGTAATGTTCGACATCCTCAGTCATCAGGGAAATGCAAATCAAAATTTCCCTGAGATTACATCTCACACCCTTAAGAATGAACAAGTTAAAAAAAAAAAAACCTCAGGGGACAAAATATGCTGATGAGGATGTGGAGAAAGAGTAGCACTCCTCCGTTTTGCTGGGATTGCAACTTAGTACAACCCTCTGGAAATCAGTCTGCAGATTCCTCAGAAATTTGGAAATTATACTACCTTAGGACCCAGCTATACCACTCCTGGGCATATAACCAAAAGATGGTCCAACATATAAAAAGGACACATGATCCGCTCTTTCGATAGCAGCCATATTTATAATAGCTAGAATCTGGAGAGAACCAAGATGCCCTTCAAGAGAAGAATGGATTTAAAAAAAAGTGGTACATCTACACAATGGAATACTATTCAGCTATCAAAAACAACAACTTCATGAAATTCACAGACAAATGAAATGAACTAGAAATATCATACTGAATGAGGTAACTCAATCACAGAAAAACACACTTTGTATGTACTTATTGATAAATATATATTAGCCAAACCGCTCGAACCATCAAGATGCAATCCAGCGACCTCAGAAAGCTCAAAAGAAGAATGACCAAAGTGAAGATGCTCTCACTCCTTCCTAAAAATGGAAAAAAATATAAATAGAAGGGTATATGGAAGCAAATTTTAGAGCATCGACTCAAGGAATGGCCACTCAAAGCCTGACACACATGTTTTATATATATATATATATATATATATATATATATATATATATATCAAAGTAGATAGAATTGATTAAGCTAAAAATGCATAGTGGAAGGGACCAGATAAAGATCTCCGAGCATGTCCAATACAGAGGTCAATGCTAGCAGCAAACCACTGAACAGAGAAATGGACCTTCTGGGGGAATTAGAGGAAACATGGAAAGAGTTGAAGGAGCTTGCATCTTCAGAAGAACAAAAATGACGATCATCCAGATTCCAGGGACTAACCCATTACTGAAGGAATATACATGGACTGACCCTGGGCTCAAACTGCATATGTTGCAAAGAATAGCCTTGTTGGGGCACCAGTGCAAAGGGAATTCTTTGGTCCTGCCAAGGTTTGAACCCAGTGCAGGGTAATATGAGGGGTAGTAAGCAGAATGTGTAGGGGAATACTCATATGGGGGAGTGGGAGGTGAATGGATGGGGGGTTTTTGACATGAACCTGGGAAGGGGATTTAAATATGAAATGTAAGTAAGAAAATTATCTAATAATTTTTTTAAATGTCTTCCTTAGCTTTGTAGTCAAATGGATGGAAATAACCATTTTGTGTTAAAAAATTATCACATTGTCTGTGGTAATTCAGAACCAAAAGAACAATCATTGTATATTCTCAGTAATACGTAGATATTAGCCAATAATAGTAAAGAATACTCAAGACACAGGCCACAGAACTCAAAAAGTTAAAGGAATAGGATCCAAATGGAAACATTTCAATCCCAATTTGGAGGCAGAAGAAAGAAACCAGAAGGAGAGATAGAAGATGGTACTGAGGAGTGATAAAGGATGGAGTTTTTGGAGAGCAGACATGATATTCTATTGGGTGAGAAAAAAGGACTGAAGACCTGAGGGCCAGAAGAAAGAAGGGAAACAGGTGACCCAATGAGGAAGGAGCTTAGGAGGATTCTATAGAGTGTACTGGATAACTGGGAAATGAGATATCCTCAGGACTCAATGAGGTGTGGATAGATGAAATGTCCTACAGTGCCGAGAGGGAACTTATTGAACATACCTTCAGCAGAAAGACAGGTCATCAAGTGAGGGATACGGTTGTTATCAAACAGACAAAGCTCTGACCCATGATTCTTCATGTCTCAAAGAAATGCAGGGATGGAAATGAAGAAGAACCTGAGGAAAAGAAAGACAAAGTAGGATCCAGCTCAAATGGAGGGACCAACACCAGACATCAGTACTGATGCTATTGGGCGTTCACAAAAAGGAATATCATGACAGCTCCCCCACAAAATCATCCAAGAAGCAGGTGTAAGAATCAGATGCACATATGTGTACCCAAGCAATGAACAGAACGTGTTGAATCTTCTGCTTGATTTAGGGAAAGATGGAGGAAGCTGAGGAGGAGGGCATCCCTTCAGGAGTTGTGGCTAGACCCTTGACATCTCTCACACACTGGCTCACCAACCAGGCAGCATTTACCAGCTGAGATAAGGCCTACGGCACACATACAGGAGAGGACTCCTGTTTCTGGTTTAAGTTAGAAAAGATGCAGCTAACCATCAGGTGGGGAGGAAGTATGGGATATGGAAATGTCAGTGAGGAGACCAAGAATGAATAAAATCTGGAGTGTAAAAGTAAATAAATAATAAAAACTTTGACCGCTACCCATAAATTATACATAGACAGAACCATGTCTCAAGCTGCATATGTATGCAGAGGATGGCCTTTTGTGCACCAATGAGAAAAGAAGCCCTTGGTCCTGAAAAGGCTAGAGCCCACCAGCATAGGGGAATGCCAGGTTGGAGAGGCAGAAGGGGTAGGGGTTGCAGGGAACACCCTCATAAAAGAAGGTATGAGGGGGATGGAATGGGGGGTTTATGGGTAGGAAACCTGAAATGGGAATAATATTTGGAGTGAAAAGAACATATCCAAAAACGTTCAAAAAGAAAAAAAATGCATTACAGTTGGAAGTTTTTTTTTAATTTTTTAAATTTTTTAATTGGATACATTATATATTTATGTTTCAAATATTTTCCGTTTTCCTGGGTCACCCCTCTTCCGTTATCTTTACCCCATCACCCAGCATAAATGGAGATACTCCCCTTACACCCACCCACACCTACTTCAACACCCTGATATTTCCCTAAACTGGGCAAGCAGCCATCAAAAGGTCAAGGGCCTCTTCTTCAATTGATGCCCAACAAACCATCCTCAGCACGTATGCAGGTGGAGCCATGTGTACACATTGGTTAGTGTTTTAATCCCTGGGAGTTCTCAATGGGGGAGGTGGTCTGATTGGTAGATATTGTTGTTCTTCCTAGAGGATTGCAAGTCTCTTAAGCTCCTTCTCTCTTTTTTCTAACTCATCCATTGGGGTCCCTGTGCTCCATCTGTTGATTATACGTGAAGAACCTCATCTTTATCAGTAAAGCACAGGTAAAGCCTCTCAAGAGAATCCCATATCTGGCTCCTGTCAGCATGCATCTCTTGGCATCAGCAATAGTGTCTGGGTTTGGTAACTTTTTATGGGTTGGATCCCCAGGAGGGGCAGTCTCTGTATGACCTTTTCTGTAGTCCCGGCTCCATTCTTTTTTCCATATTTCATCCTGTGAATGTTTTAATATCCTTTCTCAGAAGGACTGGAGCATCTACGCTTTGTTTGTCCTTCTTCTGAGCTTCATATGGTCTGTGAATTGTTTCTAAGTTATTATGAGCTTTTGGACCAATATCCACCTATCAGTGAGTGTGTACCACATGTGTCCTATTGTATTTGGGTTACCTCACTCAGGAAGATATTTTCTAGTTTCATCCATATGCCTAATACTTTCATGAAGTCATTTTTTAAATACCTGAGTAGCAGACCAGTGTGTAAATGTGTCATATTTTCTGTATACATTCCTCTGTTGTGAGACATTTGGTTTCTCTCCAGCTTCTGGCTCTTATAAATAAGGCTGCTATAAGCATAGTGGAGCATTTGTCCTTCTTGTATTTTGGAGAATTTTTAGGTATAAGTCCAAGTATGATATAGTTGTGTCCTCAGATAAAATTATTTCCAAATTTCTGAGGAAGCACCAGAGTGATTTTCAGAGAAGTGCTACCAACTACCTATTGCACCAACAACTGAGGAGAGTTCCTTCTCCACATCCTCTACAGGATCTGAGGTCACGAGAGGTTTTTTTGTCTTTTTGTTTTTTTGTTTTTTGTTTGTTGTTTGTTGTTTTTTTTCATAGCCCTTATGGTTCTTGTAAGGTGGAATCTCAAGATAGTTTTGATATTATTTTCCCTGATGACTATGGTTGGTGAATATTTATTTAAGTGCTTCTAGGTCATTCAAAATTCCTCAATTGAGAATTCATTGTTAAGGTCTGTATTTAATGTTTTCTACTTTTGAGAATTTTGTTATTAAAAACAAACACCATGTTCAATTTGTAGTGTTCAAGTACTCTTGATAATTGGTTTTTGTCTGTATTCTGATTGGACTAACAGATAGTTACACTGATGTAAACAACTAATAATCTTTGAGTGCTGGAATTACTTGGTGTTTAAGAGCATACTTTACTGGATTCCCAGTTCCCTTGTCATGAACATATTATTGACTCTAAATCTAGCTCCAGGGGTTCCATTGACTCTGGATCCATTGTCACCTACTCACAGCACATATTCACAAATATGTGATACAGATATACATATGATAACAAGTAAAGTAATTTTTAACTAACAAGAAAATTGTCTGTCCTTCTCCCAGAAGCTATCAAATTCATTCTTTACTTCATATATTTTTATCTTTCAAATGTTTTCCTATTCCCTTGTTTCCCATCCATGAACACCCTATCCCATGCCCCTCCTTGGCTTCTATAAGGGTGATGCCCCTATCATCTACCCACCCTTCCTGCCTACCTGCCCTGACATTTCCCTACCATAGTGGGTCAAGCCTTGGCAGGGCTAAGGGCTTCTCCTCCCATTGATGCCTAACAATGCCATCCCCTGCTTCCTATGAAGATGGAGCTATTGGTGTGTCCATGTGTACCCTTTGGATGGTGGTTTAGACTCTGGGATCTCTAGTTGGTTGCTATTGTTGTTCTAATAGGTAAATGGATGTAAGAAGAAAATATCATCCTGATTGAGGTAACCCAATCACAGAAAAAATACACATGGTATACCCTCACTGATATGTGGATATTAGCCCAAAAGCTCCAATTATCCAAGATACAATTCACAGACCATTTGAAGCTAAAGAAGAGGACAATCAATGTGCCAATGATTCAGTCCTTACTAAAAGGGGGGAATACTCAAAAGAGTGTATATGTAGACAAACTTTGGAACAGAGAGTGAATGAATGACCATTCAGAACCTGACCCATCTTTGGATCATATATATATATATATACATATATATATATATATATGTATATATATATGATATAGATATGATATAGATATAGATATAGATATAGATATAGATATAGATATAGATATAGATATAGATATAGATATAGATGGATATATAGATATATAGATATAGATATAGATAAGTAGATATATAGATATATAGGTATAAGGATATAGATATATAGATAGATATATAGATGATATATAGATATATAGATATATAGATATATAGATATATAGATATATAGATATATAGATATATAGATATATAGATGATATATAGATATATAGATATATATCTATATAGATATATAGATATATAGATATATAGATATATAGATATATAGATGATATATAGATATATAGATATATAGATATATAGATATATAGATATATAGATATATAGATATATAGATATATAGATATATAGATATCTCCACCAAAACAAGGTAAGATCGATGAATCTCAGAAGTGTATGCTGACAGGAGCCAGACATTACTGTCTTCTGAGAAGCACAGCCAGAGCCTGTCAAATAGAGAGGTGAATGCTGGCTTCCAACCACTGAAATGAGAACAGGGTCCCAGATGGAGGAATAAGAGAAAGGATTGAAGGAAATGAAGGAGCTTGAAACCTCAAAAGAACAAAAATACCATCAAACTAGAGCTCCCAGTGGGTAAACCACCATTCAAAGGCTACACATGGACAGACACATGGCTCCAACTGCATATGTAGCAGAGGATGGCCTTGTTGGGCATCAATGGGAGGAGAAGGTCTTGGGCCTAATATAGCTAGAACCCCAATGTAGGGGAATGACAGTGTTGGCAGAAATGGGGGTGGTTGATTAGGGGGAACATCATTTAGAACTGTGGGGAAAGGGATAGTAATCTTATGACTGGAAAGCTGGGAAAGTGAATGATATTAGATATGTAAGTAAAAATATCCAATTGTGAAGAAAGGAAAAATAAAAGCTTAACAACCCGAACAGTCAAAGTGAGGATGCCTCAATTGCACTTTTGAGGGAGAAAAAAGGAAGCACAGGAGGGGAGAGTGAAGGAACTGAATGAGAGAAGAGATAGTGAGGGAAAGAGGGGAACATGGCCAGATATTGATGGGTAGTGGGACTGAAGACCTGAGAGCAAGCAGAATAAATGGAAACAGGGAACCTCTGGAGCAAACATGTTGGAAGTGGGTAGGGGGTGGCTCTAGAATATTTCAGAGGCCTGACAGGTAAGAGACTATCAGGACTCAGTGAATTGTCCTGGAGAGGGGAGAGGGAAATTGTAGAGACTACCTCCATGAGGAAGAGAGAGCATCAATTGAGGGATAGGTTTGCAATCCACAAATCAAAACTCTGACCCATATTTGTTCCTGTGGAAAGAATTTCAGGGACAAAACCAGAGAAGAGCTTGAGGAAAAGGAGTGTTGGTGACATGCCATATCTGGGAACCAGATTAAGTAGAAGACCCAAAGACTGACAATATTACTCATGCTTTGTCATGTACACACAAAAAAAAAAAACTGTCATGACTGCCTTCAAAAAGACCCAACCACCAGCTGAAAGAGTCAGATGCAGACAATTACACTCAGCCAATCAACAGAAGCTGTTAACACCTGTGTTTGAACTAGAGAGAAGCTGGAGGAAGTTGAGTAGGGGAGCAACCCTGTAGGAGGACCAGCAGTGCTAACTAACCTGAACCTCAGTGATTTTTCAACCCTGAGCCACCAATGTGACAGCATGCACCAGGTAATATGAAGCCCCTAAGACTGAAGTGCAGAGTCTGGACAGGACCAGAGAAGATGTACTTAACTGTCAAGAGAGTTGAGTCCCCAGGGTGTGGAGATGTCTGGTAGACTGGGGGTGGAGTGGGAGACAGCTTCACTCAGATGGACATGTGAGAGTGGGTATGGTATGTAGGACAGTCAGCGTATGGGCTGGGACAGGGATAATATCTGGACTGTAAAAATATATTAAATAAAATTTAAAAAAAGAAATTTTAAACTTAAATAAACACTTTCTTCCCCAAATTTCTTTTTCCCCCTTGGTCATGTTATTTCATAACAGCAATAGAAACTCTGTCTAAGACATAGTATTGTAGACAAAAGTGTGCAAATGCTAATTAGAGAAGGATGACATCTCTGTAGAGTCAAGTTCCATAATCTGATTCAAACTTCCTTATTCAGAGGTAGCAACCAACAGGGAATTTCTAAGACTAAGTTTAATATCATGACATAGTGAACAATTTTAAACCCAACCATTACTGGATCTCCAGAAAGCAATCAAGATACTGGGAATACTAAAAGGAGAGAATCTTGTTTAAACATTCTTGGAAGAAATTAAAGTAACATCTATTAGAATACCACAAAGTGGGTGATGCTTCTGATTGTGGCCTGCTACCCATCACAATCTGTATTCTCTTTTTTTCCTTACAAAGAAAGGGCAGATTAATTAAAAAGACTCTATATCTAGTGAAAAAGTTTGAACTTAATGTGAACTTAACTCCAAAGATATAAGGTTAGTAGGGAGTATTTTAATTACTGCAGTTAATCTAAAAATAAATTGTGAAAGAATGTCAATTGGAATTGCTTGGAAAAGTTCCTGTAGCTGGCAGATATTGTTTTACTTTAATGACATTTTACCATAGCAGTGAATTTCATTTGTTTATATAATGGTTTCGTCCACATCTACTGATGGAAATGAAATATGTAGATTATTTCTGAAACACCTGGAAAAAATTCCACTTACAAAAGGAAATGATTATTGAAGAACTGCAGCAATTATCTTTCTCACTTCTGATGGTCTTTCTTCATGTACATTGGTATTGGCTTTTGGAAAAAGAAAGAACAAATCATTTTTGAATACCTCAAATTAGCAAAAGTACTTTATAAAAATGTCCTACTCTTATTAAAGGAGGTATTTATCCAATGTAAAACAAATTTTAATAGATTTAAGGGATAGCTTCTGGGTTCTTTTTCAGCTGTCTTACAAGAAATAAAATGTAGTTAGATCATTTTGCTTTTTAAAGTACCAAGGACTACTAATGTATGGGTATAATTCTGTAACATAGAAATATTGCATATACCATAGCCATCCCATCAAATTATTTTGTTAATTTTGATTTTTCATCCCCTTGCAGTTCAGGATATTTATGCTATATTTTCTGGCATTTTAGCAATCAGGTATTCTCATTTTGTGAAATAACATGGTTTTGCATTTTTATCTCAAAATATTTACAAATATATTTTGCAAAAATATATGTACTACAGTGTTTCCTTTATTTCTGTTCTTAATATAAAATATATCCTGTAAATATGAGCTATTGTTGCAACTCCATTCAACACGGCACATCAGAGTTATTCTGGCTCTACATGTTTGACAAATACACGCGCACACAAATGGTTGTTGATATCCCAGAGCAGACAAAAATTTGGGAATTGGAAAGGTTGCAAGAAAAATGAGTCAACTAGCTTTAAAGTGTTAAGTCAGGTAGAAGATTAATGCATACTAGCTTGAAAACAGCTCTGATTAAACAAAATTTCACACGTGTGAGCTTTCAATTTTAAATAAAATATAGTGTATGGCAATATGAACCCAGTCTAAAATGATCATCCTTATGTCCTTTTAGAAGATCTAAAATATGTATAGTATTCTTTGAATGTATAAGGGCATTTTATATTTTACAGTGAGTGTTTTCTCAGAGGCACTTGTCTCTTTACATTCTTATTTGTTTTATGATTAGATGATGGAGAGCCAGTATTCCATCCCAGACAGTGTAAGACTTTAGATACTGTATGCCACCACTATACCACAGCACTTTTAACAATTTTTACATGAATTCATCACCTAATATTATTCTAAGTGTGAAAGTCATATACACAGACAGTACTGCTTCATGTAAGGAATTAAAATCATAGGATTTCATTCAATCAATTAATAATTTTATATTTTCACAGTTTAAAAGGATGTTTGTATGTGACTGAAAAAATATGGAAGATACCTGTGTCCCAACACTGACCCATTACTCTCTATTGCTGTCCTATCCCATAAAAATCTTTCTGAGAATGGTTTAAGCTATGTTGAAAGATATGCCAATGATTCTTTAACCAATAAAACCAATAAAACCAGCTGTCTATTTTCCTTACCAATGATTCTGTGTGTTCATGTAAGAAAGTGGAATTATTATTTCAATAACTTAAAAAAAAAGGAAAACATGAAACACTATAGTCTGCTTACCCTTGCCTTTCATACCTAACAGAGATTCTTGAATCTTTCAACTTAAACCAGCATCTAGAAGCTCTTATTCCTTTGAGGTAAGCCTCCTGTTCTTTTCTCCCTCATTTTCTTCATTTTTAATTGGATATTTATGTATTTATATTTCAAATGTTATACCCTTTCCTGGTTCCCCTCTCTCCCATCCACCCTTCCCATGCTTCTGTGAGTTTGCTACCAATCCTGCCTGCCCACTCACACCTCAACACTCTGGCATTCCCTACACTAGTGAAACCAGACTTCTGAGGACCAAGACCTTTCATCCTATTGATGCCGGACAATGCCATCCTCTTCTATATATGAGGCTGAAGCCATGGATACTTCCATGTGTACTCTTTGATTGGTATTTAGTCCCTCACTACCTTCTTCATTCATTGAACAACAGCTTATTATGATTCACTGCTGTCAGTGCTGTCCTTGCAGCAGGAAAACAATGGTCAAGGAGCCTGGACCTCAGGAAGCTGAATGTTCACACAAATGCATGAACACACGTAACCAAATCTTGGTTCCCACTGAAATAAAAGCATGCAAATATTTTTCACATATTTTGCAATGAACATTGCCATGGGATTCAATCCTGTTTCAAAATACTATTGCCCATATTACTTGGTGGCCAGCTCCGTGAATATGTGGGTCATCATTTATTTGAGATTATTTATTTAGTGTTGAATATTGAGAGCCTCAGACAAAGTTCTTCCTGCAGATCTTTATACACACTCATGGACTTTATTTTTTTTTGTTTTCTTTGTTTTGGTTTGGTATCCAAATATATACAGGACAAAACTTAACACTTTACCATTTTTGGTATAGACCTCAGCATCTCTGGTGTGTGCCTGTCACTCCCTCTCTCACACATAACTCTTTGAATTTATGGAGCTGAGACGCCATGCATTATACACATAGTAACCATCTTCCTTCTCTCTCCTCCCAGACCCCAAACCTCCTGCTTATTACCACTGTTGATAAAAGTTTTATATACACGGATATATACAGGACCAGATAATACCTGTCTTTTTGCTGTTAACTTGGCATCCTCAGGCTCCTTTCATGCAGCATACATCAAATGCCTGAGTGATATTACACACCATGGAGAGCCAACAGCTACTAACTCTTCAAAATAAAACTTTATTTTTTCCAAATATCAATATTTGATGATGACTCTTAAAGCTTTAACCTCCCTGAAGCCCTCCAGGCACCAGAGGTAAAAGAAAGGATGGGGGCATTGTGGAGTGGGTGTGGTGGCCCTGGTAGAAAAGTTCATTGGAGCAACTCCCATCTGTGTTTTCAGGAAAGCAAAATTTCAATTCTCAAGTTGAAATAGGCAGCTTGTTCCATGAGCAACATTTCATGAATACACTAGTAGTTCAGACCTGTAGAGTTGTCATAACAAACAGGAAACAGCAGCAGTGGCAAAACCTAGTAGAACAACCAGGCTTCTGTCAGTAGCCTGGACAGAGAGAAGTTCTATGCTGTGCTTCTCTCAGGGAATTGAAGATCAGCAGAGACTCAAGATGCACGAACTTGTTGCTTCTGCGTTATTTGTTTGTTATAGTCTTTAAAGCCAGATTTCCCTTGAAAAAATAGAAGATGCTCTCTGCACCCAAATCCCGTGGGAGGGAGAGCTTAACCTTCAGAGAGGCAGACAAGCCTGGGAAACCAGAAGAGACTGCTCCCTGCACACACATCTCAGACGCCAGAGGAAAAAGCCAAAGACCATCTGGAACCCTGGTGCACTGAAGCTCCTGGAAGGGGCGGCACAGGTCTTCCTGGTTGCTGCCGCTGCAGAGAGCCCGTGGGCAGCACCCCACGAGCGAACCTGAGCCTCGGGACCACGGGTAAGACCAAATTTTCTGCTGCAAGAAAGCTGCCTGGTGAGCTTGGGACACACGGAAGCAGAATTTCTCTAGGACCGGGCACGTTCTGTGTTTACCGGAAGTCCCACACCCACGGATCCTGGCCCCAGCAGCTCTCTGCTCCCAGACACGGTGAGAGAGATACCCAACCGCCTGGTCAGGTGGGCACTCCTGAGGCTGCAGAGCAGAAGAGACCACCAACTCTGCTCACCCCTGCCCACATCTCTGGCCCAAGAGGAAACTGTATAAGGCCTCTGGGCTCCCGTGGGGGAGGGCCCAGGAGCGGCAGGACCCCTGCCTGAGACACCGCCGGAACCTGAAAGAAACAGACCAGATAAACAGTTCTCTGCACCCAAATCCCGTGGGAGGGAGAGCTAAACCTTCAGAGAGGCAGACAAGCCTGGGAAACCAGAAGAGACTGCTCCCTGCACACACATCTCGGACGCCAGAGGAAAAAGCCAAAGACCATCTGGAACCCTGGTGCACTGAAGCTCCCGGAAGGGGCGGCACAGGTCTTCCTGGTTGCTGCCGCTGCAGAGAGCCCGTGGGCAGCACCCCACGAGTGAACTTGAGCCTCAGGACCACAGGTAAGACCAACTTTTATGCTGCAAGAAAGCTGCCTGGTGAACTCAAGACACAGGCCGACAGAAACAGCTGAAGACCTATGGAGAAGAAAAACTACACGCCCGAAAGCAGAACACTCTGTCCCCATAACTGACTGAAAGAGAGGAAAACAGGTCTACAGCACTCCTGACATACAGGCTTATAGGACAGTCTAGCCACTGTCAGATAGCAGAACAAAGTAACACTAGAGATAATCTGATGGCGAGAGGCAAGCGCAGGAACCCAAGCAACAGAAACCAAGACTACATGGCAACATCGGAGCCCAATTCTCCCATCAAAACAAACATGGAATATCCAAACACACCAGAAAAGCAAAATCTATTTTCAAAATCATATTTGATCATGATGCTGGAGGACTTCAAGAAAGACGTGAAGAACTCCCTTAGAGAACAAGTAGAAGCCTACAGAGAGGAATCGCAAAAATGCCTGAAAGAATCGCAAAAATCCCTGAAAGAATTCCAGGAAAACATAAATAAACAAGTAGAAGCCCATAGAGAGGAGACACAAAAATCCCTGAAAGAATTCCAGGAAAACATAAATAAACAAGTAGAAGCCCATAGAGAGGAGACACAAAAATCCCTGAAAGAATTCCAGGAAAACACAATCAAACAGTTGAAGGAATTAAAAATGGAAATAGAAGCAATCAAGAAAGAACACATGTAAACAACCCTGGATATAGAAAACCAAAAGAGGAGACAAGGAACTGTAGATACAAGCTTCACCAACAGAATACATGAGATGGAAGAGAGAATCTCAGGAGCAGATTCCATAGAAATCATTGACTCAACTGTCAAAGATAATGTAAAGCGGAAAAAGCTACTGGTCCAAAACATACAGGAAATCCAGGATTCAATGAGAAGATCAAACCTAAGGATAATAGGTATAGAAGAGTGAAGACTCCCAGCTCAAAGGACCAGTAAATATCTTCAACAAAATCATAGAAGAAAACTTCCCTAACCTAAAAAAAGAGATACCCACAGACATACAAGAAGCCTACAGAACTCCAAATAGATTGGACCAGAAAAGAAACACCTCCCGTCACATAATTGTCAAAACACCAAACGCACAAAATAAAGAAAGAATATTAAAAGCAGTAAGGGAAAAAGGTCAAGTAACATATAAAGGGAGACCTATCAGAATCACACCAGACTTCTCGCCAGAAACTATGAAGGCCAGAAGATCCTGGACTGATGTCATACAGACCCGAAGAGAACACAAATGCCAGCCCAGGTTACTGTATCCAGCAAAACTCTCAATTAACATTGATGGAGAAACCAAGATATTCCATGACAAAACCAAATTTACACAATATCTTTCTACAAATCCAGCACTACAAAGGATAATAAATGGTAAAGCCCAACATAAGGAGGCAAGCTATACCCTAGAAGAAACAAGAAACTAATCGTCTTGGCAACAAAACAAAGAGAATGAAAGCACACAAACATAACCTCACATCCAAATATGAATATAAAGGGAAGCAATAATCACTATTCCTTAATATCTCTCAATATCAATGGCCTCAACTCCCCAATAAAAATACATAGATTAACAAACTGGATACGCAACGAGGACCCTGCATTCTGCTGCCTACAGGAAACACACCTCAGAGACAAAGACAGACACTACCTCAAAGTGAAAGGCTGGAAAACAACTGTCCAAGCAAATGGTCAGAAGAAGCAAGCTGGAGTAGCCATTCTAATATCAAATAAAATCAATTTCCAACTAAAAGTCATCAAAAAAGATAAGGAAGGACACTTCATATTCATCAAAGGAAAAATCCACCAAGATGAACTCTCAATCCTAAATATCTATGCCCCAAATACAAGGGCACCTACTTACGTCAAAGAAACCTTACTAAAGCTCAAAACACACATTCCACCTCACACAATAATAGTGGGAGATTTCAACACACCACTCTCATCAATGGACAGATCATGGAAAAAGGAATTAAACAGTGATGTCGACAGACTAAGAGAAGTCATGAGCCAAATGGACTTAACGGATATTTATAGAACATTCTATCCTAAAGCAAAAGGATATACCTTCTTCTCAGCTCCTCATGGTACTTTCTCCAAAATTGACCATATAATTGGTCAAAAAACGGGCCTCAACAGGTACAGAAAGATAGAAATAATCCCATGCGTGCTATCGGAACACCACGGCCTAAAACTGGTCTTCAATAACAATAAGGGAAGAATGCCCACATATACGTGGAAATTAAACAATGCTCTACTCAATGATAACCTGGTCAAGGAAGAAATAAAGAAAGAAATTAAAAACTTTTTAGAATTTAATGAAAATGAAGATACAACATACCCAAACTTATGGGACACAATGAAAGCTGTGCTAAGAGGAAAACTCATAGCGCTGAGTGCCTGCAGAAAGAAACAGGAAAGAGCATATGTCAGCAGCTTGACAGCACACCTAAAAGCTCTAGAACAAAAAAAAAGCAAATACACCCAGGAGGAGTAGAAGGCAAGAAATAATCAAACTCAGAGCTGAAATCAACCAAGTAGAAACAAAAAGGACCATAGAAAGAATCAACAGAACCAAAAGTTGGTTCTTTGAGAAAATCAACAAGATAGATAAACCCTTAGCCAGACTAACGAGAGGACACAGAGAGTGCGTCCAAATTAACAAAATCAGAAATGAAAAGGGAGACATAACTACAGATTCAGAGGAAATTCAAAAAATCATCAGATCTTACTATAAAAACCTATATTCAATAAAATTTGAAAATCTTCAGGAAATGGACAATTTCTTAGACAGA
This sequence comes from Rattus norvegicus, assembly GCF_021556685.1. Classification (NCBI taxonomy): domain Eukaryota; kingdom Metazoa; phylum Chordata; class Mammalia; order Rodentia; family Muridae; genus Rattus; species Rattus norvegicus. Next base: position 6,966,401 of record NC_141555.1, read on the forward strand.
TACCAGGTATCGAAGTTAAATCAGAAACAGATAAACCAGTTAAACAACCCCATAACTTCTAAGGAAATAGAAGCAGTCATTAAAGGTCTCCCAACCAAAAAGAGCCCAGGTCCAGACGGGTATAGTGCAGAATTCTATCAAACCTTCATAGAAGACCTCATACCAATATTATCCAAACTATTCCACAAAATTGAAACAGATGGAGCCCTACCGAATTCCTTCTACGAAGCCACAATTACTCTTATACCTAAACCACACAAAGACACAACAAAAAAGAGAACTTCAGACCAATTTCCCTTATGAATATCGACGCAAAAATACTCAATAAAATTCTGGAAAACCGAATTCAAGAGCACATCAAAACAATCATCCACCATGATCAAGTAGGCTTCATCCCAGGCATGCAGGGATGGTTTAATATACGGAAAACCATCAACGTGATCCATTATATAAATAAACTGAAAGAACAAAACCACATGATCATTTCATTAGATGCTGAGAAAGCATTTGACAAAATTCAACACCCCTTCATGATAAAAGACCTGGAAAGAATAGGAATTCAAGGCCCATACCTAAACATAGTAAAAGCCATATACAGCAAACCAGTTGCTAACATTAAACTAAATGGAGAGAAACTTGAAGCAATTCCACTAAAATCAGGGACTAGACAAGGCTGCCCACTCTCTTCCTACTTAATCAGTATAGTTCTTGAAGTTCTAGCCAGAGCAATCAGACAACAAAAGGAGATCAAGGGAATACAGATCGGAAAAGAAGAGGTCAAAATATCACTATATGCAGATGACATGATAGTATATTTAAGTGATCCCAAAAGTTCCACCAGAGAACTACTAAAGCTGATAAACAACTTCAGCAAAGTGGCTGGGTATAAAATTAACTCAAATAAATCAGTTGCCTTCCTCTATACAAAAGAGAAACAAGCCGAGAAAGAAATTAGGGAAACGACACCCTTCATAATAGACCCAAATAATATAAAGTACCTCGGTGTGACTTTAACCAAGCTAGTAAAAGATCTGTACAATAAGAACTTCAAGACACTGAGGAAAGAAATTGAAGAAGACCTCAGAAGATGGAAAGATCTCCCATGCTCATGGATTGGCAGGATTAATATAGTACAAATGGCCATTTTACCAAAAGCAATCTACAGATTCAATGCAATCCCCATCAAAATACCAATCCAATTCTTCAAAGAGTTAGACAGAACAATTTGCAAATTCATCTGGAATAACAAAAAACCCAGGATAGCTAAAGCTATCCTCAACAATAAAAGGACTTCAGGGGGAATCACTATCCCTGAACTCAAGCAGTATTACAGAGCAATAGTGATAAAAACTGCATGGTATTGGTACAGAGACAGACAAATAGACCAATGGAATAGAATTGAAGACCCAGAAATGAACCCACACACCTATGGTCACTTGATTTTTGACAAAGGAGCCAAAACCATCCAATGGAAAAAAGATAACATTTTCAGCAAATGGTGCTGGTTCAACTGGAGGGCAACATGTAGAAGAATGCAGATCGATCCATGCTTATCACCCTGTACAAAGCTTAAGTCCAAGTGGATCAAGGACCTCCACATCAAACCAGACACACTCAAACTAATAGAAGAAAAACTAGGGAAGCATGTGGAACACATGGGCACTGGAAAAAATTTCCTGAACAAAACACCAATGGCTTACGCTCTAAGATCAAGAATTGACAAATGGGATCTCATAAAACTGCAAAGCTTCTGTAAGGCAAAGGACACTGTGGTTAGGACAAAACGGCAACCAACAGATTGGGAAAAGATCTTTACCAATCCTACAACAGACAGAGGCCTTATATCCAAAATATACAAAGAACTCAAGAAGTTAGACCGCAGGGATACAAATAACCCTCTTAAAAAATGGGGTTCAGAGCTAAACAAAGAATTCACAGCTGAGGAATGCCGAATGGCTGAGAAACACCTAAAGAAATGTTCAACATCTTTAGTCATAAGGGAAATGCAAATCAAAACAACCCTGAGATTTCACCTCACACCAGTGAGAATGGCTAAGATCAAAAACTCAGGTGACAGCAGATGCTGGCAAGGATGTGGAGAAAGAGGAACACTCCTCCATTGTTGGTGGGATTGCAGACTGGTACAACCATTTTTTTTTGTTATCTTCTTTGTTTATTTTTTTTTGATGTAACAGCAAGAGGTAGCTTTTATTAACCAGATCCCTATTAGTGGGATCCCGGGTCGATATGTATCTCACACAGGAGACAGAGGAATCGACCCCGAGCTTCCAAACTCGGGGGTTTATATAGGGGCATCCTCGCGGTTACACATGATTGGTCATTTCAAATGGTGCACAGTTACTTTCGGCACGAAATTACATCAGCAAGGAGTACGTGCTCTCTAGCAGCTCGGCAGGCATGTAGGGTGGCTAATCTCACTCAGGGGGGTGAAGGAAGGGGAGGGTGTGGCTACAGATGGTCAATGTCCTTGGGCTGATAGCTGGTTTGGCAAGTCCTATCTCTGGCTCTCCCTCAGGCACGTCCGGCCCTGCACATCCGGACTCTGACAATGAGTAACCTTTTAAAAACTCTAGTTCTACATTAATAAACTCTAGTTCTCTAGTTCTACACTGTTTATTTCATTGCCTCTTTATTGATTGGGCTGCTTGGGTTTTGATACATATATTTGGCTCCATATACATTTTAGGTACCAGTCCTCTGCTGGATGAGGTACAACCATTTTGGAAATCAGTCTGGAGGTTCCTCCGAAAATTGGACATTGAACTGCCTGAGGATCCAGCTATACCTCTCTTGGGCATATACCCAAAAGATGCCTCAACATATAAAAGAGACACGTGCTCCACTATGTTCATCGCAGCCTTATTTATAATAGCCAGAAGCTGGAAAGAACCCAGATGCCCTTCAACAGAGGAATGTATACAGAAAATATGGTACATCTACACAATGGAATATTACTCAGCTATCAAAAACAACGAGTTTATGAAATTCGTAGGCAAATGGTTGGAACTTGAAAATATCATCCTGAGTGAGCTAACCCAATCACAGAAAGACATACATGGTATGCACTCATTGATAATTGGCTATTAGCCCAAATGCTTGAATTACCCTAGATCCCTAGAACAAACGAAACTCAAGACGGATGATCAAAATGTGAATGCTTCACTCCTTCTTTAAATGAGGAAAAAGAATACCCTTGGCAGGGAAGGGAGAGGCAAAGATTAAAACAGAGACTGAAGGAACACCCATTCAGAGCCTGCCCCACATGTGGCCCGTACATATACAGCCACCCAATTAGACAAGATGGAGGAAGCAAAGAAGTGCAGACCGACAGGAGCCGGATGTAGATCGCTCCTGAGAGACACAGCCAGAATATAGCAAATACAGAGGCGAATGCCAGCAGCAAACCACTGAACTGAGAATAGGTCCCGTGTTGAAGGAATCAGAGAAAGAACTGGAAGAGCTTGAAGGGGCTCGAGACCCCAAAAGTACAACAATGCCAAGCAACCAGAGCTTCCAGGGACTAAGCCACTACCTAAAGACTATACATGGACTGACCCTGGACTCTGACCCCATAGGTAGCAATGAATATCCTAGTAAGAGCACCAGTCGAAGGGGAAGCCCTGGGTCCTGCTAAGACTGAACCCCCAATGAACTAATCTGTGGGGGGAGGGTGGCAATGGGGGGAGAGTTGGGAGGGGAACACCCATAAGGAAGGGGAGGGGGGAGGGGGATGTTTGCCCGGAAACCAGGAAAGAGAATAACACTCGAAATGTATATAAGAAATACTCAAGTTAATAAAAAAAAAAAAACAATAGGGACACGTATTTATAACTGATGTGCATGATTAAACTTTAAAAACAGCATTTAAAAAAAATAGAAGATGTTTGAAACTTTTCCTGCTGCTACAAATATATTACTGTAGCTGAGTAATCCTGTTACATCATTTTCTCTTCAGAGGGATAGAAAATATAACAATTATTTGCAGCTATTGCAGCTAATGTTGAAATGGGTAATCCAATCTGTGATCAGAAGAGAAAAATCAGGACAGTGTAGATCCTTTGACCATATTTCCAATATAAAAAGTTTAAAAACACATACAATCTATGATCTGTAATGGTACTGCAAACTCTTAAAACCATGTCAATTGCAGTTACTTATTCTTACTCTTGTATGAAATAAAATACAGTTAGTTAGCAAAAGGTGAAGGTGTAAGCCTGATGGTGCCTTTGGTCAAGATGATAATTATAAAAACTAACATTTGAAGCAAGTTTATAAAATACGTTTGTAAGATATGAAGCTCCTATGTTAATTTTCTTATTATGTTTGGCTAAAAGCACATGCCATCTAGTTGAAAGTATAAGGAATCACTTATTTTTGGAGAAAGTGTATGAGTGACTTAGACAAGCAAAGGACATCGAAGTCAGATTGGTAGAACCATCATCATTTTAAACAAGCAGAAATGAGTACTCAGACAGAGCCATTTAGCAATAACATCATTTTTCTCTTACTTGGCTAAACCATATACATCATGCCTAGGCAAATTCTTTTAAAATGAAGTATTTTGCTTTATAAAAGCTAAATATATATATGTATATAAATATATATTTATATATATGTATATATGTAGGTAGATATATATATATATTTGTTTTTGTATATGTGTATATATATGTAACATAAAAATGCACTCTATTTTCTAATTTTATGAAACTTTTCTCATATATTCATTAGTTCTCAAGAATTTTAAAAGTTGCTTCATTAATATTGATTCATTTTAAAGTACTGTTCAGAAAATAGATTCAATATAGGTAATTAATTTTTATGCTATCAAATTTTTCATCTACTTCATAAAAAAACAAATATTTACTTTAGTTATGTGACTGTATATATGTTTTAGCTTGAGACATAATTAATTAGCTTTTCCAGCATGTGATATAATTTCAGGATACTACTAGACCTATGTGAGGTAGAAAATATATCAAAGATATGGTATATAGGATAGATCAGAGTGATAGATAGATAGATAGATAGATAGATAGATACATACATACATACATACATACATACATACATACATACATAGTTACATTGATGAAAGATCACATATGATAAGTAGACAAATATCACATAGTCAGAAGCATCAATCATGAAATAATTAGTATTGAAATATAAAAACATATTCTAATATTGAGCAAAATATTAAATGTGAATTGTGTTCATATTTTCATACCTAAAGTGAGATTTATCAGCCATAATCTTTAAAATAAAATGCCTATTTGACACTTCCGCACAGGTAGTTAACAGACATTAAATACATAACTTTCTTTACATTAAACTGTCAAAATCTTTCATCATCTTGTCTTTGTTACTTAAATGCACAACATCATAATTTGACTACATGTTCAAATCTTGTCACTTTCCACCCTGCTCTGCATTCTACCTAAAATCCTATCACTATATTAAAGTCTATAACAGATCTTCATGTGCTATCATGACAATTAATCACGATCAATCATTTAATCTTTAATAACATTGGTCTCATAAAAGTAACTATTATCTCTCTGTTACAAACGTGATCACTACCCCTTCCGTGTTTTCAGTTCTTTTTTCAACATCAACCATTTTATAATTGCTATTTACATGAGATAAAAATGATCTATTTTCCCCCAATAAATTATCTACCAACAGTTTGTTCCATTGAAACTTTAGACAAGAAAAACAAAGTTGTTACAAAGTGCTAGGCAGCATAGGAAGAACACTTCTGGAAGAGAAAGCAGAGCTTGTAGAAGACCTCATGCAGGGAAGTGCTTCATGCCATTGTAAACAAAACATGTAAAAGACCTGAACTTTCATATTGAGTGAAAGTTGTTGAAGAATATTTACAAGTGATTCTGAGTGGTTTATTTACAAATCCATGGTAAATACTAGAAAAATGGCATCAAATTGTAATAGGCAGAAAAGGAAATAAAGTTAAAAGTTGGTACAGGTTTCAATATGGATGTTGTCAATTTGAACATGCTGAAGGTTAGTGAATGATTTAATGTGATCAATGACTCATATATACTAACAATATTGCTTGACAGTACAGAGAAATTACACAGAGTGAGAATACTAACAAAACCCTGTGACAAAAATCTGTTCAGGTATGGCTATATTCTTTAATATTTTTTGAAAACATTCATTTAATTAAATAAAATGCAATAAGGAACCGAAGATAACCCTTTTCCTCTCTGACATTTCCAATCTCTAAACAGGGGTATAGTGGGTGAAACTTCATATAGCATTTGCCTACTCCAGGTATTATTAATTTAAAATAATAAGCATAGAAGTGTATCATATTTGTGGGCATTCGTTACTAAGGCCCAATTATCTCCTCTCCTCAGAAGGATATCAATTAGGAGCAATCTAACATAACTTTGTTTCCTTTAAATATTAAAAATCTTAAATATTGAGCTTGCTTATCATTTTCATTGCATAGGACACCATATGTAATTACTTCGTTTTTCCATATCAATATCAGTCACTCTACCATTCTGATTTTGATACATAACTAGCTAAACTAAGAGGAGACTGTACACTTTTCAGCAATCCTTACATTTACCCATTGTCCACTACATGTGGGCCATATTACAATCAATTAAATTAATATTTTAAGTAAATGATAATGGCATGCAAATGTAGATTTTGATATTTCATACAATTAAAAAATCAATGATCCAATAAATGATTAGGTAGAGAATTTACTTTGATAGAAGACAATAGGTTAATAATACCTTACAGTATTCACCCTAATTCATATTGTGTCAGTGCTGGAATATGTGTAATAATGTTTAAAAATAATAAGTAACTTTTCTGTATCTTTTTAACAGCAATTGAACATAGTTAATAAAGAAGTGTCAGAAAATTTAGAAATAGTTCAAAAACGTTTTAAAATCATTCTGAGATATATTTCTAGAACATCTGAGTTCAGTTCTCAGGCTCCATATAACTAGCTAATATAGTGCTGAGCACTTGTATTCCATGTGCATACACAATATTAATCTCCATAGGAAATAAATGTTTTAAAATCTGAAAAGCTATATTTATTTAAGAGTAAGATTTTTGACATGTAAGATTATACTTTTTTTCCATTTTTATTAAATTCGGTATTTACTAATTACATTTCAAATTTTATTCCTTTTTTGGGGGTCCAGGTCATCCCGAACCTCTCCCCCTCCCCTTCTATAATGTGGTTGTCCCCTCCACATCCATTCCTTTCCTTAAAAACCCCTCTGTACTTTCCCCTACATGAAGCGTCCAACGTTAATAGGACCAAGAGCTTCACAATGGTACCCCAACAAGGCAATTCACTGCTATATATGCAATTGTAGCCCAGTGTCAGATAATGTATAGTCATTGGGTTGTGGTTTAATACCTGGATGACCTAGTTGGCAGCTAGTTTTTTTCTTTTGAGTTTGCAAGTTCCTTCAGCTCCTTCAGTCCTTACTTTAATTCCTCCAAAGGGGATCCCATGCTTAGTTCAGTGGTGTGCTGCAGGCATTCGTCTCTGTGTTTCACCTACTTTGGCTATGTCTCTCAGGAGGAATCTATATACAGTTCCTGCCAGCATGCACTTCTTAGCTTCATCATTCTTATAAGTTTTGGTTTATACATACATATATATATATATATATATATATGTATATATATATATGTATATATATATATATTATCTGTGTGTGTGTGTGTGTGTGTGTGTGTGTGTGTGTGTGCCATATGTCCAGCAGACTCTGAATGGCCATTTAGGCCAGTCTCCTAAAAACAATGCCTCCCTACACCTATTATGGATATTTTAGTTACCTTTTTAAGGAAGGAGTGAATCATCTGCATTTTTGCCCTCCTTCTTGAGTTTCATATGGTCTGTGCATTGTATGTTAGGTGATTTGAGCATTTGGGCTAATATCGACCTATCAATGAGTGCAAACTTTGTGTGTTTTTCTAGGTCCATTCATTTGACTATGAATTTCTTGTACTCATTGTTTTTAATAGCTGAGTAGTAGTACTTTGTGTAAATATATGTCATTTTATGTATCCATTCCTCCAGTGAAGGGCATCTGGGTTCTTTCCAGCTTCTGAATATTATGAATAAGGCTGATATGAACATAGTGTAACATATGTGCTTGTTGAGTGTTGTAGCACCTTTGGGTATATGCCCAGTGGAGGTATTGCTGTGTCCTCAGGCAGTCCAATGTCCAATTTTGAGGAAACTCAGGACAGATTTTCCGAGAGGTTGTAGCAGTTTCTAATCCCAACAAAAATGGAGGAATGTTCCTCTTTCTTCACATCCTCTCCAGCATATGCTATCACTTGAGATTTTGATCTTAGACATTCTCAGTGATGTGAGGTGGAATCTCAGGGTTGTCTTGATTTGCATTTACCTGATGACTAAGTATGTTGTACATAACAGAAAGCATTTTAAGAAATGATGTTACCCTAACTGTTGGTCTGGATATTGATCTATCCATTTTTATCTCTTTCTTAAAAGTTCAAGTCAAAGTGCATCAAGGAAATCTATATAAAGCCATTATGCAGAAACCAAAAGAAGGGAAAGTGTCAGAAAGTGCCTAAAACACATTTGAACAGGAGAAAATTTTCAGAACATAATACAAAAGGTTCAGGCTCTAAGATCTCCAGTCAATATATGAAATCTCATCAATCTGAAAACTTTCTTTAAAGCAAAGTACACTGCCAATAGGACAAAACAGAAATCTACACATTTGGAAAAGACTTTAACCAACCCTATATCTTGTAGAGTGCCTTAATAAAAATATAGAAATAATTTAGAAAGTTAAACTCCCACACAACCAAGTAACCCAACTTTTAACCTGGGTTAGAGAGCTAAACCAAGAATTCTCAACTGAGGTATCTCAATAGGTGAGAAACACATCAAGAAAAGTTCAACATCCTTAGTTACCAGAAAAATGCAAATTGAAATGAACTTGAAAGTTTACATTACACCAATCAGTGTGACTAAGACAAAAAACTAATGCAGCAGCAGAGTAGGCTAGGATGTATCAAAGTGGATCACTCCTCCACTGCTGGTGGGATTGGTATGTGGATAGCCACTTTCGATATCAATGTGGAGGTTCAGAGAATATTGCAAATAGCATTGCCTGAAGACCCAGCTCTACCACTCACTTCAAAGCAAATACTCAAACATGATCCACATATGACAGTGACATGTGGTTGAACATGTTCATGGCAGCCTTACTTGTCGGCGCCAGCACAGACAAGGTACCGAGAATTGGGCAAAAGCCTGCGGGATGAGAGAAAAACACACACAACACATACAAATACACACACACACATACAAACACACACACACACACACAGGTTATCATCTCAAGTCAAGAGAGGAAGAGAAGAGAAAGAAGAGGAAGAAGAAGAAGGAGGAGGAGGAGGAGGAGGAGGAGAAGAAGAAGAAGAAGAAGAAGAAGAAGAAGAAGAAGAAGAAGAAGAAGAAGAAGAAGAAGAAAAGAAGAAGAAGAAGAAGAAGAAGAAGAAGAAGAAGAAGAAGAAGAAGAAGAAGAAGAAGAAGAAGAAGAAGAAGGAGAAGGAGAAGGAGAAGGAGAAGGAGAAGGAGAAGGAGAAGGAGAAGGAGAAGGAGAAGGAGAAGGAGAAGGAGAAGGAGAAGGAGAAGGAGAAGGAGAAGGAGAAGGAGAAGGAGAAGGAGAAGGAGGAGAAGGAGAAGGAGGAGAAGGAGAAAAGGAGGAGAAGAAGAAGGAGAAGGAGAAGGAGAAAAGGAGGAGAAGAAGGAGAGTGAGAGAGAGAGAGAAGGGAGAGAGGGAGAGAGAGACAGAGAGGAAGGAGAAAGTCTCCTGTAGCTTTATTCACCACTTATATACCCAACTCTCCAGGTAGAAAAATATCTGGGAAGCACAGTGGGAAACCCTGGCTCCCGACTACTTGGCTCATGACTTCTGTAACAATAGACCGACTAAGAGATCTGAATTAATTTGGAAGAAATCCGAGAAGACCAGCCTTAATCTCAATGATAAAGGCTGAGGAGGCAAACGGCAGAAGTAAATTGACCACCACCCAGGTGTGGTCAAGGTGTGTCGGTCCACATGCATCAGCCGAGCTCAGCAGTGGTCATGCAGTGGAGATACTGGGTGTTTACTACTTGGTCTTTTCTTCCAGTGCCATAAATAAATGGGAGAGGCCTCTGTCCAACAATCCTGTGATTATATGGCAGTATTCTTAACTGTGGCCATATAGTTCCAAAGCGGCCAGGACCAAATCTCCCTACACTTACTTATATTAGTCAAATGCAGGAAACAATCATGATATATGTCAACTCAACTGACGAATAAACACAGAAAGTGTGCTATATTTAAACAAAGAAATACCACTCCGGTATTAAAAATGAGGAATACAAGAACTTTGTAGGCAAAGGGATGGAGCTGGAAATTAGTGAAGTAACAGAGATCGGAAAGGACATAACATGGGATGTACTTAGTGAGAAGACAAAAAAGGAGCAGAGACTAAAGAAAAGGCAATCCAGAGACCACCCAACCAGAAGAACAATTTCATCCACAGACTCTAAATCCTCAGATTATTCCTGATTTCAAGATGTGCTTGGAGATAAGACCCTAATATGTCTGTCCTCTGAGGGGCTCTCCCATCACCTGATGGTGACAGATTCACATACAGATAACCATTTGACAGAAACTGAGAGCCAGAAAAGAATGGTTAGGGGACTACCTGAAGTATCTGAAGGGAATTGGAGCCCAATATGAAGAACAACACTATCAATTAAGTTTACCCTTCAGAGGCTCAGGAAATTTACCAAAAAGAAGTGTATACTTGAACCAGTCCATGGCTTCTGCTACATAGATGGTAGAGCATATGGGGAAGACAACTGCCTCAATTTCCATCTCTGGGAAGGGAGTCAATTGGTCCTGTGGAGACGTCATATTCCAGAGAAGGGGGATGGTAGAGGACTAAAGTGGAAGTGGGCATGTGGATGAGGGAGCATCATCTTAGAAACAAAGAGGATCTGAATGGTTTGGGTGATTCAGAAAGAAAGACAAATTGGGGAAATGGCATTTGAAATGTAAACAAACGAATAGATTATTGAACACATATAATGTTTATTATATAATACATTTATGTTTCTAGCAGAGACATTCACATCTCACTCTTTAAGGACTAGACAGTCATTATCTATACTACAGGTTTACTAAAAGCTGAAATCCATATTTTTTGAGATGTACTTATTATTGAAAATTTACATAGATAAAATCAATCAATATTTTACCTTCTGTCCCTGTACCTACAGTAAATCGTTATTATCCTTAATAAAAATTAAAAAAAAGTGTTTCTACTCCATTTGGTTTCCATTCTATGACTGAAATTTCACTCAATTTTAGCTGTACATCTCTGTATTCCCTCCATTGTCGCCCTTGTCCCTGTCTCTTCACATTTGACATTCCTGTTCCTGACAGTGTCCCTCAACAATTCATAAGTGCACTTGTACTTCCCAAAATGAGGACAGCGGACACTAAACTCATCATAAAGATACACAGTTTGCTGAATTAACATTCAGATTGAAGTGAATAAGTATCCCATTTTCACTTTTTGATCTGGGTTAAGTCATCTATGAAGATTTCACACGATACATTCACTGTCCTAAAAATTACATGCTTTCCTTTTTCTAGTTTGTCAATGCACCATATTTTCCTTCTGCATTCATTTGTTAAATAACAACTTGAATATTTCCAACTTATTGTGTCTCTATACTAGAATAAATCAACATTTGGATTTATTGGAGTTATATCTTTGGGTGTATCCATTTCTACATTAATGAAGAAACATCATACTGATTTGTAAAGTTGCTGTAGAAGTTTGCATTCCCACCAGGAGAAGAGCAATGTTCTCCTCTCTCCATAACACAGTAAAGATAAGTTGGCTCATGTGTTATTAAACTAAGGTTTCTGAAAGGGATGAAAAAATGTCAGAATAATTTTGATTTGCATTTCTGTAATGTATAGGGATGATACATATTTTGCATTAGATTCTTAGTCATTTCAGTTTCTTCAATTGTGAATAATTTCTTTAGATATGTACACAATTAATTATTTATTTCTTTATATACAATATTTTAGTTTTTACATTATGATTTACAGAAGCCCGTTGTTGTTGTACATGGAATAAACGCTTAATATATTTGAAAATGGCCTCTTTAAATTTACTGAGGTCAAATCATATAATGTGCCCTAGCTAAACTCACAGAATTTGGCGATCTGTTGTAACTAACAGAATTCATTAAGGTCACTGTATGAAACATCCCTATATAATAAAACATTGTCTATGTACACAATATTGAGGAATATACTTTGTTTTATTTTTTTGAGAATTTCCACCAAAATATTTTGATGATAATTTTCCCATTTATTTTACCTACATCACTATATTACTTTGAATCCTACCTTTGTATATCTTCTATATTTAAATACTATTTAATAACCCCATGATGTTCCCTTACAAAAATCGTTCAACCCTCCAACAGAAGACACTAACTGTCCATAGTGTGTCAGTTAGGAGTAACAGCTTTCAGGCATTTACACTGCATTCTGAACTGTTTACTGGCTTGAAGCTGTGCAGGCAACCATAGCTGCTGTGTGTCATGAGGTGAGCACTCTGTGTATCCAGAATACAAGATTTCCCTATGATCACCCCCACATTTTGGGCACCTACTGTCTCTTTGCACTTTGTTTCAGGGTGGCCTTTGAGACTTGTGGAAGGGGTATTGCATGTATATCCAACTCATCATGGCTGAAATCAATAAAAGGAGGACAACAATATAATGAATGAATGGAAGAGTTCATTCATGGAAAGTATTAACAAGATTGTCATAACCTCTGGCCAAGTTAGTTAAAGAAAGGGTAGAATTAACAAAATTAAAGAGAAGGGAGGAGATGTGCAGAAAACACTTTTTATATTTACAGTCCCAAATATAAAATAATTTTTAAACCATGAATGATTTACTGGATGTATTGGATATACCAATATTAAATCACCTCAACATGCATAAGTTAAACAGCACTATGCTGAACAATGACAAGGGTCAGGCATTAAAATCTCCCTCATAAATATCATAGGACAACGTGTATTCAGTTTAAAATTTTGATTATACATTTAAAGAGCAGTGAAAGTTTCTTAGACTATTCCATAAAGTAGACAAAAGGATTGAATGCATTAAAATTACTTTGAATCTGGTATTATCCAAAAATTGACAGAACAAAAGTGAGAGAGTCAGGCAGGTTGAAAATGAGGGAAACAGAAAGGTGCAGAGAAAGGGAGAATGAATTACAGACGACTGACAGAGAGAGAGGAAGACTGAATATTATAGCCTAATTTATACCTATTCATACATATTCTCAATAAAATCTTTGTGTACAGATTCAAGCCGACATTAAAAATAATCTTTAACCAGGTAAGCTTTCTTAAAATACCAGACATACAAGTGTGATTTAACGGAAACAGACACACACACACACACACACACACACACACACACACATATATATATATATATATATATATATATGTATGTAAGTATGTATGTATGTATGTATGTATGTATGTATGTATGTTATGTATATATCAAATCTACTTCTAATGTGTTCTTTGTGGTAGGATGTTGCATCTTTAACCCAGAATTTTAATCAAGATCTATATTTTGTTTTAATTTTTTTAGTCACCTGCAGAAACATATTTTTTAAGAGTGAATCCTTCTCACTGGAGACCAGAGAAGAGACCTGCAGTTCCATGATTAATAAATGAAATTGCAAGACATCAAAGCAAAATCTAAAAGTATGAATGGAATAAATAGTCTAGGACAGTGTTATACCAGCAACTTCTTTCATAGACAGTCTTTGAAGGAGAGAACTGAAATTGTGCATTTCATATTTGAGTTTTCTGGGACTCTGATTAGAATCAACTCTCAACTGTTTGGGATTTTCTTGGCAATTAACCAGTTTGTGATCAGAGCTGAATTCATCACATGCCCTGACATCTATATTAATATTGATACAGAGAGGAACAACTATGCTAATACTCTTCATTTTATTTTTAAAACCGCATCCTCATACCATTGTGGACTTCTGTGCTTATGGGAAGGAAAGTTTGAGAACGCCATTTGAGAGTTGTAAATCTGTAAGTGGGAAAGGCCTATGTGTAGATGATACATAACTTCACAATATACATTGTTTTAATAATCATTAGGAATTTGACTTCTGCAAAATGACATCAGCAGAACATCATGGTAGAAAACAGTAATTGATTCACTGGAGATTTAGATGCAGTGGATTGTTAAACATGGGCTTAGAGGTAGAGACGTGTCAGCACATGAAGTATGGATAACCAATCCTGTGTGATCTGTTAAGCTTCCCTCCCCCATGGTTTCATGCAAAAAGCATCATATTTAAGCACTGAGGAATAGAATAAAAGGCATTTTTTTGAAAATCCAAGTCACAAGAAAATACTGTCCTCCTCCATGATGCACATCAACTCTCAGGTGTGCTGGCCTTCAGCATGCCTGTATGACAGATGTCAGAATGGGATTTACTAGCACCCTTTTCATAACAGTAGAGCTCCAATCTGATTCAGCCACGTCATCAGCTCCCCATTCTGTTGCAGCGAGATTAGATCACTGCGTCTGCCTATAAAGTCTTTGTTTACCTATATAGACCCAAGGAACTATTCTCACTCCAGTGAGCTGTTGTAGGTAATCTTGAATTGAATTGGTGTTGTTAGTGGCTGTGATGTCTACAAATCCCTGAAGACCATGTTTGAAAGGGAGTTGATTGAGGATTTCTTCGGTATTTCTGCAATACTGGAAGGTGGGCTCGATGAACAGGAACATCTTCCCAGACTGGGCCTTGCAGTTCCCATACTCCTGAGTCGTGCTGTGATGCTGCAGTTTCCCTGAAAAGATCGTTCATTTTAAGGTATTGGTCTATTCAAAAATGGCAATCTCGATGTATTCTTTTTTTTTTTTTTTTTTTTTTTTTTTTAGTTTCCAAAAGTGCATTTTAACAGTAAGAAGTTTAGAAAATTCATTTTTTTTTTATTAACTTGAGTATTTCTTATATACATTTCGAGTGTTATTCCCTTTCCCGGTTTCCGGGCAAACATCCCCCTCCCCCCTCCCCTTCCTTATGGGTGTTCCCCTCCCAACCCTCCCCCCATTGCCGCCCTCCCCCCATAGACTAGTTCACTGGGGGTTCAGTCTTAGCAGGACCCAGGGCTTCCCCTTCCACTGGTGCTCTTACTAGGATATTCATTGCTACCTATGGGGTCAGAGTCCAGGGTCAGTCCATGTATAGTCTTTAGGTAGTGGCTTAGTCCCTGGAAGCTCTGGTTGCTTGGCATTGTTGTACTTTTGGGGTCTCGAGCCCCTTCAAGCTCTTCCAGTTCTTTCTCTGATTCCTTCAATAGGGGACCTATTCTCAGTTCAGTGGTTTGCTGCTGGCATTCGCCTCTGTATTTGCTGTATTCTGGCTGTGTCTCTCAGGAGCGATCTACATCCGGCTCCTGTCGGTCTGCACTTCTTTGCTTCATCCATCTAGTCCAATTGGGTGGCTGTATATGTATGGGCCAAATGTGGGACAGGCTCTGAATGGGTGTTCCTTCAGTCTCTGTTTTAATCTTTGCCTCTCCCTTCCCTGCCAAGGGTATTCTTTTTCCTCATTTAAAGAAGGAGTGAAGCATTCACATTTTGATCATCCGTCTTGAGTTTCGTTTGTTCTAGGGATCTAGGGTAATTCAAGCATTTGGGCTAATAGCCACTTATCAATGAGTGCATACCATGTATGTCTTTCTGTGATTGGGTTAGTTCACTCAGGATGATATTTTCCAGTTCCAACCATTTGCCTACGAATTTCATAAACTCGTTGTTTTTGATAGCTGAGTAGTATTCCATTGTGTAGATGTACCACATTTTCTGTATCCATTCCTCTGTTGAAGGGCATCTGGGTTCTTTCCATTTTCTGGCTATTATAAATAAGGCTGCGATGAACATAGTGGAGCACGTGTCTCTTTTATATGTTGAGGCATCTTTTGGGTATATGCCCAAGAGAGGTATAGCTGGATCCTCAGGCAGTTCAATGTCCAGTTTTCTGAGGAACCTCCAGACTGATTTCCAGAATGGTTTTACCAGTCTGCAATCCCACCAACAATGGAGGAGTGTTCCTCTTTCTCCACAACCTCGCCAGCATCTGCTGTCACCTGAGTTTTTGATCTTAGCCAATCGCACTGGTGTGAGGTGAAATCTCAGGGTTGTTTTGATTTGCATTTCCCTTATGACTAAAGATGTTGAACATTTCTTTAGGTGTTTCTCAGCCATTCGGCATTCCTCAGCTGTGAATTCTTTGTTTAGCTCTGAACCCCATTTTTTAATAGGGTTATTTGTTTCCCTGCGGTCTAACTTCTTGAGTTCTTTGTATATTTTGGATATAAGGCCTCTATCTGTTGTAGGGTTGGTAAAGATCTTTTCCCAATCTGTTGGTTGCCGTTTTGTCCTAACCACAGTGTCCTTTGCCTTACAGAAGCTTTGCAGTTTTATGAGATCCCATTTGTCAATTCTTGATCTTAGAGCATAAGCCATTGGTGTTTTGTTCAGGAAATTTTTTCCAGTGCCCATGTGTTCCAGATGCTTCCCTAGTTTTTCTTCTATTAGTTTGAGTGTGTCTGGTTTGATGTGGAGGTCCTTGATCCACTTCGACTTAAGCTTTGTACAGGGTGATAAGCATGGATCGATCTGCATTCTTCTACATGTTGCTCTCCAGTTGAACCAGCACCATTTGCTGAAAATGCTATCTTTTTTCCATTGGATGGTTTTGGCTCCTTTGTCAAAAATCAAGTGACCATAGGTGTGTGGGTTCATTTCTGGGTCTTCAATTCTATTCCATTGGTCTATCTGTCTGTCTCTGTACCAATGCCATGCAGTTTTTATCACTATTGCTCTGTAATACTGCTTGAGTTCAGGGATAGTGATTCCCCCTGAAGTCCTTTTATTGTTGAGGATAGCTTTAGCTATCCTGGGTTTTTTGTTATTCCAGATGAATTTGCAAATTGTTCTGTCTAACTCTTTGAAGAATTGGATTGGTATTTTGATGGGGATTGCATTGAATCTGTAGATTGCTTTTGGTAAAATGGCCATTTGTACTATATTAATCCTGCCAATCCATGAGCATGGGAGATCTTTCCATCTTCTGAGGTCTTCTTCAATTTCTTTCTTCAGTGTCTTGAAGTTCTTATTGTACAGATCTTTTACTTGCTTGGTTAAAGTCACACCGAGGTACTTTATATTATTTGGGTCTATTATGAAGGGTGTCGTTTCCCTAATTTCTTTCTCGGCTTGTTTCTCTTTTGTATAGAGGAAGGCAACTGATTTATTTGAGTTAATTTTATACCCAGCCACTTTGCTGAAGTTGTTTATCAGCTTTAGTAGTTCTCTGGTGGAACTTTTGGGATCACTTAAATATACTATCATATCATCTGCAAATAGTGATATTTTGACCTCTTCTTTTCCGATCTGTATCCCTTTGATCTCTTAACAATGCATTCTACTTAAAGCCCATTGAAACCATGGAAGAAATAAGCTTTTACTTTTTCAAGTTTCCACTCACATTACTACGAAACTCTCACAGAGAATAGAACATGCTTTCTGATGATTTAACCATATAATAATAACCACATGAGACTTTTAGGCTTATGGACTGATCAACTTGTGGATTTTTGGACTTTCCAAATTTACATCCATTGTTAAATTATGTGGTCCACCACAGCCTCTGAGTCTTGTGCTAAATTCATTTTCTCTGTACAGAGAGATTCATAATCCACTCTCTGTTAGGGACACCAGCTTCCACACCAGGAATCTAGAGAAGACCTTTGAAGCAGTTTGTGTCTAGTAAGAGTTTTAGCTCAGTGACAAATTACCAATGGCCCCATTCCCTTAGCATGATTTACATATGATGCTTTGATACAGTGCTTCTTATTTCTTTGTTATTGGCAACAGAATTCAAATAGGAAAAGTAACCTATCAATGAAATGCACAGTAATATATTTTCATGAGAGCATAAGGAAGTATTATAGTATAAACAAGAATTGGAAAACTAGATTTCCTCCCTTCTGTGTACCAAGACCAGGAAAACCTAACTACATAAAAATCTGAGAAAGTTGTCTCAAGTTTGTTTTTTCTTCAATCATGGGGCTCATAGGGAAGGAGCTCAGGTCCCAAGTGTTGGCATAAATATCCTTAATGCTGAGCCAGGTCTACTGCTGAATACCTCATTCATGAACCTGAAGAATCTCTGTATCCATCCTGTTATAATATATATATATATATATATATATATATATATATATATATATATATGTATAATCATTCATAGGATGGACAATTTTGGCTCTTACATTGAAAGCAACAGTCTGGAGAGAAACAGAATTTCTTCTTTCACACATTAATTCTCAGACTGATGGTTGGTCTCAGAAGTTCATTTGAGGAGTTGCTTTACAACAATCATTCACTGATCTGGGAGAAACACTTTTTAAATGTTGGGAGATCTACTAGAACAATATCAACCATCCTTCTCTCTACCCAGTTTTGAACTGAATCATTCTCCACCAAAGATCTTTGGACTCTTGTGCAGGCTGCATCCCCCCCCCAGACTAGTTTTAATCCTGCTCTTAGCATTGCTATTATGATACATAAGCATGATTTCCTTACCACTTTCAACCCCCGGAGAGTTTTTCAATTCTTAATTTAATCTGATGAGTCTAATCTACATCATAACACAGGATTAGATTTGACAGTTTTGTTCCAACCCTTACAATAAGAGATGCTGAGGTATGATTCTGAATCTACTAATGCCCTCATGGATGACTGGCAGTTTAGACATAAGCATTAATATCACATATATGTATTCCTGTAGTACTCACAAAACTTCTCTCTTTGGTTGAGTTTGATCCAGTTCAACTAATACAGTACAAAAGGAAGGATAAAAGTCATGGACAGGACCTGGAAAGATGGTTCATCCATTTGCGCATTCAATTAACATAGAACCAAAAGTATAACCCAGTTTCAGGTGGAATTAATGGACACTGTCTGGATTCTGCAGGAATTGCATGTATGTGGTACATAGCACTTATATCAAGCGAAACACTTATTTATAAAAGAAATAATAGCAATAATAATGGTAATGATAAAAATCTGAACCAATCAAATATCCAAAATAGGCACCAAATACATATTCAAGGACAACAACAAAAAAACTAAGTATAAAATTTTTTTTAAAAGTATACAATTCATTATCTCTTCTATGTGGTCCCCACTGAGACTATATTTCAAGAAACCAGAGACAGATTAGGTCTGATTTTCCTGATTTTTATTTCTAATCCATTGGTGAATGTTTTCATTTCCTGAGAGTCAATAGAGCAATACTGTTGATTTTCTCATTAATTTGTTCTATGTGATCATTCCTAAAGTACTATATTTTAGGAGTAGCTAAATATATGACCACAAGGATACAGTATGGATACATTTTCCATCATGAAATTGGTATACAGTGTAGGCCACACTAGGGACATTGAAAGACAAATCCAAATGTGTACCTCTGGCTTGCTGGGAATAATTGTGAATCCCTAGGACCCTGCAAATTTCAGTGATCTATCTCTGCATATGGTTTCTGGGATTACAAGTTGCAACACTATACATGAAAAAACATGTTTCTTTTGAGTTGAAAAACACATTTTATTCTGAAATATATATTAATTTTTTTCAAAATGGGCTTAAGTGATACAATCATAATGTAATGTGTATGACATTAAAAGAACTGCAAATTCACCAAAAGAGTAAAAATAATAAAGAATGAATAATAAAACTTCCAACCAAACAAACAATACTAATACCTGAAGCAAACTCAACTCAAACCAAAAACAAATCACCGTAATAAATAAATAAATAAATAAATAAATAAATAAATAAAAAAGTTAAGCAGCATTCTCTTGCTGAAGGTTTAGCACCACAGTCTTACCCTGTGGCTGGCCTTGGGAACATAGTGGAAAGGGAGTCAGTCACCAATTGTAATACATTTTAAAAGGTTAATCTAGCTATGCCTTTTAGAGGCCTTTACAGGTTACGGTCTTCCATAGCTAATATGAGACTTGTACAGAATTTGGTTTCTAGACTTTGAAATTCTCTTGACTGATTTCCGATAATAAACTTGAAAATCCCTCATAACAAGAACAAATTAATCCTCTGAGACTCTTCCTGGGTGCTCCGAAGCTCTTGATGTGCTTCAACATTTCTTTGAAACCCTCCCATGTTCATGTTCCGCATGAATGGAATTCAAATCTCTGAATGAAAACTCACTTCCCTTTCCTACCTGTGCTAAAGCATTTACTTAGCTCAAATGTTTACACTCCTAAGGAGATAAACATTTCAAAAATTCATCCTCTCAATGTGTACCACTAAATATATACCATATAATTTCTACCAATCAAAGTCTTCCTCATGATATTTCCTGAAGCCCTTAGCTTTCTTCATTTTAGTAACAGACTATGAACCCAGTAGTGCTTATTTACATGCACTGTTTGTTCTTGGCTTTAAACCAGCTGCTCAGTCTTAGGTACTGGATGTACCCAAGCACAAAAGTTTCTCCCTTTTGAATTAGTCTGTTGTCAGTATGGTTTCTTAGTTTTTTCAACTTGAAGAATTGTGAAACTCTTACTGTCCCTACAGAGTTATGACGAGGGATGACCTGGTTCAATATTACAATCATGAGAACTCAGCAACTGCAGTTTCATAAAATCAAAATTGAATCACTACACATCTCTGAAATGCTGTTTTAAAGTGATATTCAGTAGGTACTGTTTTCAAGTCATCCCTCTTAAACTTTAAAACGTAAACATTACTCATGCAGAGAATACTTTCTAAAGAAAGGAGGAGGAATTCTATATTTCTCATTGACTTTGGGTTTAACTTATTTGTGGAGAATACACTTCATATCTTGGATAAATCCAGCATGTGACACACAGCACAGAGGAAGTCAATTATTTGTGGGTTATGTCTTTGTTTTTGTGTGTGAGTGTGTGTGTGTGTGTGTGTGTGTGTGTGTGTGTGTGCGTTTGTGTATTTATGTGAATGTGTGTATATGTCTGTCTCTCTCTCTCTCTCTCTCTCTCTCTGTGTGTGTGTGTGTGTGTGTGTGTGTGTGTGTGTGTGTCTAGTGTCTAGGTCCCTCCACAGTAAATCGTGCTCCGTTTTGGAGAAGCACACTTGTTCAAAGATACCATGGCCTCCTTTGTTTAGCATGCCTCTTTAGCATATCTAATCACTTCAAATTGCACCATATACTTATACATCTGGGGCACAGACTATATTCATAATATCCACCAATCTCCATAGGGATTAAGAGCTGATTGATAAATAATTTTTGTAGTCTTTAGATTCAAATTATGTCCCAAAACTCATTAAGTATTTATTGTCCTCAACACTAAAATCTCAGTGGTATTTTGGACTTTTGAGTTTCATGCCTAAACCTCATGCACTACATACACTCCCTCCACTGTTGACAAGTTCAAGTTTTGCTTTCCGAATGTCATGTTTGCTGTGACTACCTAGTTACAGACAAGTGAGTTCTAATATAGATTTCTTAATACTCAATGGTTCTGATCAGAATCTGTGAAGTGGGGAATCAATCTCTTTGTGCTAAACGTAGGTTGCAAACTGCCTCTGGATAATTTTTGAATAGCATCTGGTATATATGCATATGCATTTTAGGTGGCTTTTCTTTATTAACACTCCACATACCATAGCATCAGATTATTTTGTTTCCACGTGAAGTGATTTCTTGTCCGTCCTGGCTTAGAACTGTGTGAGGATACCTAGATCAATCTGTGTACCCCTACAGAATTCTTCTTGATATATTATTTTCTATGGATGTTGTAATATCTACAAACTTTGATACACAGCCTTTGATACACCTTCCTTCTCCTGTGAAAAAGAAAATATTTACAGCAGATGGATCCTGTAATGTTTTGGAAACTACATAATTCCTTTAACTGACATAAGTCTATACATGCTTATTCAGGCCCAAACAGATCAATGGGGAGACGCCCTGACTAAAAATGTCAACTACTACTCAGATGTCCTCTATGTATACAGTCTGAGGAACAGTCACTTCAGTTCAGGTGTGGAAATGAAAAATATTCAGCCATTTTCCAAATTAAAAAAAAAAAAACAAAACAAAACAGATTACTAAGGCAAGGATTGAGATAATGCTCTTTTCTATGTAGAACATTAATATAAGCCTCACTTACAAATGTGTGATGTGAATTAATTTAAAACTTGTACTCCAGAAGGAATAATGTACTTTTTGTATGGTCAATCTGGATTAGATTATGATATCAATACAGTCTTCAGTGACAGATTTTCAAGCACATATGAACCTGTGAGGACTCCAGGAGAGTAACTCTTGCTCAACAAAATCACCTTCATGTTATTTATGACACTGCCTGGGACCACTTCTTGCTGTGTATCAGAGATCTGACTCATTTTTAAGACTTTTGGTATCTCATGCTAATTTTTATGCTGCAAGATCATAGGTTGGTTGTAATTTTCCACCCTGTTGAATTCACAGCTACAAGAAAGTGTTTCTTATGAGAAGGCCTTGATATTCTAGAATGTAGAATGTTGTTGGCTGTGGATTTCCTTAGCTCCCTCCATTCTCTCAAGGTTCATATCAGTGAAGAAACAGGATTCAGAATGGGAAACACTATTGTTCAGACACAGGACAGACAAAATCCACCAAACTTTCCTTGCATGGGATTAGAATACAGTGGACAGGAGATACAGTCAGCATAGTCAATGAAATGCTCCCCCTGTATACCCAATGGACAAATGTCTACCCATCTGGTTTGGCTTGTTAGCCATGCTTGCTTAGCCATCTTACCCAGTTCCCAAGCTGTGAAGAGGGGACTTTGTTCTCAGCAAGGGATAAGGTGGTGGAACAACATCTTACTTTTGCTCACTGTTACCCCTTCCTCCAAGGTAAGCAGATTCCTCCAAAAGGAGCTCCCATTTCCATAGTCTCCCTGCTTCAGATCTGAAGCTATGAGCCCAGTAAACAAGAAAATCTCCCTAACCAAGTCAAAGCAAAACTTTTCTTTCTTTAGTGCTGTGGAGGATGGGCAGCTGTGATGATGTCTTCTTTATTGTAGGCGCTTCCTGAGAGAGGAGAGGGGGAAGAGCGTTGGAGGAGGGTAAGTCTTGATCCCTTTAGAGTTTCAGTATAATCATCATCATCATCATCATCATCATCATCATCATCATCATCATCATCACCATCACCATCACCATCACCATTACCATCACCATCACCATTAAAAGTAGTTTAGCCTGGTGAGGTGATTCAGCATTTAAGAGCACTAACTGTTTTTCCATAGGTCCTTAGTTCAATTCACAGCAAAATCATCATGGCATATAACCATGTATAATGGCATCAAACTCCCACTTCTGTTGTGTCTGAGAGTTACAGAATACTCAAACAAAACAAATAAAATAAAGCTTTAAAATAAAAAATAAAAGTTTACTTACCTAAGTTTAAATTACTGTGCTTCTGTAGCTGACCAGCTTTCTGTGTTCCTCTGAGGACAGAAAATGCATTCTCTGTCTATTAAAATCCATGATGAGAGCTCACACTTTACTTGCCGCATCCCAAGACAGTTATTCAAACCACAGCTTCTGCTTTTCTGAGAAATTAAATAGCTTCCTATCACACTCCTATCCTTTCTTCTTGTCCTGCCTCTGAGAGGCACAGAAGAAAATTAGTTTGTACATGAGGACATTACAGTTGCATTTTCCTGTGGTGTGAGAAAACTGAGGTTAACACAGTGGTGTCAGGACTGTCTACAAATAAGATGGCATAATGGCTAACTTTTCTTCAAATACTGTTGGTGCAATGGTTGAGTATACATGGGAGTTTTCCGACTCACAGGTCATCTTTTGGAGCTCAATAGTCAACTTCTCCATCTTCTTAATCTGTTGTACTTGCTCATTGATGGTGGAAGGTTGGGATGATGGCTTTCCAGCAGATCCTGTAGATAAAAACAAGGGAACATGCATAGCAATGGCCCAGGCACAGGAGAGAATATGCTGAGTCCCCCAATGAAACCTGATGAAAGAGGAAATCTACAGAAACTTTGAAGCACTGAAAGAAGAGGAGAGCTCTCTTCAAGCTGGATCTATCAGCTGATTTCTTTCTCACAACCATGATTCCTTGTCCTATGCCTCACTCTCTTCTGCAGTCCCCCAGGCCTTAAACAACAAAATGTGGTCAAGACATGAAGAAATGGACGACATTTTCAGTTCATATATGATGGGATGCAGGTAAGTCCTGGAGTCCATAGTGCTTAGGACCACCAAGCCTTAATCATGTATTTTCAAGACAAAAAGAGTCAGAGACCTTGATGCATGTCCAGGTGAGTAACCCTCTGTCCACTCTTGGAATAACATTCCAAAGACATATACAGGAAGCCTCTGAAGATGAAGTTCAATACGCTTCCCTGAGAGTCAATGTTTTTTACCTCTGTGGATCTTATTGGTATTCTTTCTCATTCTGAATGTTATTAAGAATCTTCTAGTAGACCAGCTTCATGCTTGTCAATTCCTGTCTCTATGCCAAAAGTTCATCAATCATTCTTGACTCTGGGTATCTTCTTTAGGAATCTAGAAGCTTCATTTCATAATTCCTGCTCCAAAAGTCCTGAGGCAAGACCACCTCCTCCAGGAAGCTTGTCAGCACCAGCCCAGGGCTCACACTCTCTGCTTTCCACCAGTTAATTTATGCTTTGCACTTTTATAACAGTAAAGAATCTTAATTTCTTCTTTCTCCCTCTCTTGTCTCTCCATGCTCTCTGTTTTCTCTGTAAATAGCTTGATAATCCTTAAAAACATGTCTGTGAGTAAACCAGTAAGTACGCACTAAATGCCAGAAGGGCATTTACTTTTTCCCTAACACTAGTGACATCACAGAGAATACCATGGAAATTCCAGCATACATTAGAGTATCCAGAAGAGGTTCTCCTTCAACAGCACATAACTACCCATTATCTAGCTCTTCTCCAAATCAACAAGCAAGGTTGTCCTTTCCAGGAGCCTTGCCTGAGACACAAGAGAAGACTTTCAATCACTCTCCCTTCTAACCCAGAGATATCACTGCTTTATTGAAATTTTCCCACCTTCATGCATGAATAGTGAGGATTCAATTTTCAAATACAGACCAGAAGTGGTCCTCCCAGCATAGGTAGCACACTCGAAATGACAAGGAAGAAAGGAAGCTGAGAAATTAGCTCAGGAAGATTGTCAGTGAAGTAATGATCCACACAATTATTCCCTCTCAAGGGGCATCTTCTTTAGCTAAATGATCAGTTTTCCCAAATTCCTCATTACTGCTCCTGCTAAGTAAAAGTGGAGGTTTGGAATGATGCCTTCCCCAGAGACCAGATACATAGATTAAACCCAAGTAAGCAAACATTTGCAGAGTACTACAGTGGGAGTAGGGTAGTAAAAAATAAAGAAAACTTACATAATCCTGATCACAACTTCCCTCTGAGCCTCAAAAATAATTTAGCCATGAGTCTGTTGCTGATATGATCAGCTTTTCAGAGGTCTGGCTACAAAATCATTGGTAACATAGGGGTACTTTGAACCGACAAAAGAAAACTTTTGGAGAAAGCATGATGGGTAAACCTTGGAATGAACAGTGAAGACGTCAAGCTGAAGTATGGAGAGGTAACATGTGGAGGAAACAGACAGAGAGATAAGTCAGACAGACAGACAGACACATACATACATACATACATACATACACACCTACACCCACCCACCCCACACACACACACTCACAGGCACAAAACGAAGCAGCAGCATAGGGAAAATGATGTTGTAGATACCTGCTAAGGAGCTGCAACCAGGGAAGAAAAGTCAAATTCTTCACATGGATGCCACATGTCACATCTATACACTTGAATGTGAGTCACTCCTATATTTATATACGACATCCATTACGAACATATAGACAGGAAAGGATAAAGTAAGGGAAGAGACTAGGTAGTCCCAAACTATACATATTTATTAAAGCCCAAATCTACATTTCTCTTGATGCTGGCAGTCCCTGCAAAGAGAAGCCAGCCCATGGGAAGCCTGGAATGCATTTCTTGGATCTCTGAAAATTTCTTTCATACATGCTCCTAGGAACCTAAGCTTTTTGTAGTTTTTGAAGATTCTACATCTTCTCAGTTCTTAAAATTCTAGTCTAGTAGATTTGGATGTCAACTTTATTTCTAACTGTGGTTCTCCAGAGGACAGTAAGTTCAAATCACAATGGGGTTTATGAGAGAAGTGAGTGAATAAACTGCCATGAAATGTGCTTTCATTAGTAAAGACTGTTGCAGGAAAGAGGAATAATAAGACAGAATGTCAGATAGACACAGACAAAGATAAGACAGAGAAACAGAGACAGACAGAGACACAGAGTGAGCATGAAAGAATATGCCTTGTGAACATGAAGCCAAAAAAAATGTGAATTTAGAATAAATGTTATAAATGTCTGCCTGTAAATCCCAGTAACCACGAAAGAAGCATGGAGCCACGTGTGCTATTGTGACTGCATACAGATTGGGCTATATCAATGTGAGACAATAGACTTCCCTAAGCAAGTCCTTAGTCTGGATAATGCCGTTATGGAGGTCCAGAAAAACAAACACTGATTTGTCCACTCTGTCTGCCTCTCATTAGTCTGATCTCCCTTGTCACAGGAGGCTGAATGGTCTTCCACATACCCTGAGATGCAGCTCACAAGGGTGCTTCTTCATCTGAGCCTATCCTTGTTGTGGGTGGTACTCAGGAAGCTAACTGACAGGTTACACTTTGCCTACCTGGTTGTCAAAGTTCAGGCTTGTGTCTCCAACTCTGTGATTGTCAATACTTCCAGGTTTCCATTGGGAAGGCAGTGTCACAATGGCCTGCCACTGCCTTCTCATTCCTTTTACATGTTTCATGTGATCAAGTTGACAGCCTCCTCAAGCTTATTCACAGATCAACAGGATGCAACTTTGCTTCAGAGCCTTCATGTCTGGCCACAGAAGGCAAGAAGAAAATGTCACAGTTAATAGTGATAATGTAGTCATGCCAGGGCATTTCCTCCAAGTTTTACTTTCAATTGTATTATTTTATGGGAGATTATGCTACTCCTTCTAGAAGGTCATTTTGTGGGAGCACATGTGGATGCTGCCCCATCCAGAGTTTATAGATTTCTTACATAGATTCCTTTCAGTTACAAGGTTTTTGTAAACTTGCATACAAACTAACCATTTAAGCACACAGAAACACACACACACACACACACACACACACACACACACACACAAACACACACACACACACAGAGATACATACGGTGTAGGGATAATAGAGAAGAGTTTATTGAAGAAAACCTAGGTCAGTTGGTCTACAATATAAACCGTGAAGGGATTCACTAAACTCTATTACCCCAGAATGGAGGATTGGAAAATGGGAGAGAATTGTGAGTCGTGCTTCCCCCACAACTTGGCCACATGAACAATGAAATATGAGACAATATCTGCATGATCAAAGCCAAAGACCAGAAACATACACAGTCAATTGAATGTGAATACAGGTCATCTCTCTAATTCTAATGGAAGAGTTCAGGTGTTTCCCACACCTCTCCTGCATAGTATTTCATTGCACTCCAATGCTAGCACACTGAAGGATATTCAAGAACATTCCTGACTGGTGCTCTTTTGACCTAGCTTCATATAGAAATAATAAGAATGTCAGCATTCCCAGAGCTCTGTCGAGCAGGGGGTGCTTATTTTCTCTGGATTCCTTAGCAATGCTTCATCCAAGCAGTCAGCCTTCTCCGGCCTATTCACAGCTGCACATGGTATATCTTGTCTTCACAACCCCATAGCCTGTAGGTACAGAAGCCAGGATTAAAATTGAAAACTCCTCCAGCCTACATTTCTTTGACAGATGCCCAGAATCACTGATAGGTCTCTCTAGACCAAGGACTATAGATAGGCATGACTTGTAGGCATATAACATGGTCATTTAGTTTCCCCAATTACTGGACACGTAGAGAAGTCAGGGAGGAGCCAGTCCATGTTCTAGTTTACTAACTGACAGTTCTTCATTGTAGTAAACTGGCTGCAAAAGGACACTGTTAGGACAAAACAGCAAGGAACAGATTTTGAAAAGGTCTATATTAATCCTCCATCTGATAGAGGGCTATTACCAATACATACAAAAAACTCAAGAACTTAGACTTCAGAGAGATAAATAACCCTATTAAAATTGTGTTCCAGAACTAAACAAAGATTTCTCAACTGAGGAAACTCAAATATCTGAAAAGCATCTAAAGAAATGTTCAACATGCTTCATCATCAAGGAAATGTAAATGAAAACAACCATGAGATTCCACTTCACACATGTAAGAATGTCTGAAATAAAAAACACAGGAGACAGCAGATGTTGTTAAAGATGTCAAGGAAAAGGAATGATTCTTCTTTGTTGGTAGGATTGCAAACTGGTTCAAAAATTCTGGAAATGAGTCTGAAAATTCCTCAGAAAATTGGAAATTGCACTATCAGAGAACCCAGATATACCTATCCTGGGCATATAACCAAAGGATGTTCCAACATGCAAAAAAGACATATGTTCAATTATGTTCATAGCAGCCTTATTCATGATATCAGGAGCAAGAAGGAACCCTAAAGACACTCATCAGAGGAATGGGTACAGAAAATGAAGTACATCTACACAATGATGTACTATTTGGCTATCAAATGCAATGATTTCAAGAAATTCAGAGACAAATGGTTTGAACTAGAAAATATAATACTAACTGATGTAACACAACCACAGAAAAACACACATTGTATGAAATCACCGAAAATAGATATTGCCACAAAAGTTCAAATTACCGAAGATGCAGACTACAGACCACTGGAAGACCAAGGAGGACACCCAAAATGTGTAAGCTTCACTCTTTTTTAAAAGGGGGAACCAAAATATCTATGAAATTAGAGCAGAAACTGAAGGAATCCCATTCGGATATACATATATATCACGAAAACCAGATAAGATTGAAGAAGCTAAAAAGTGCATGCTGCCAGTAACCAGATATAGATCTTTCCTGAGATACACAGCTCGAATCTATCAAATACAGAAGTGAATGCTTGTGGCAGAGCAGAGAACTGAAAACGGACCTCTTGATGGTAGATTTTGAAAAAGGAATACAAGAGCTGAAGGGGCTTTCAACTCCATAAGGACACAAAGGCCAATGAACCAGAGCTTTCTGGTACTAGACCAATATTCAAAAACTGTACTTGGACAGACCTATGGCTCCAACTGCATATGGAGCAGAGGATGGCCTTGTTGGGAACCAATGGAAGGGGAAGTTCCTGGTCCAACCTAGGTTTAACTCTCAGTTCAAGGGAATATCCAGGTGCACTAAGTGAGATTATAGAAGAAGGTTAGGGGGACCATTTAGGGCTCTTATGGACAGGAGACTGGGAAAGAAAATAAAATTTGAAATGTAAATTTAGAAATATCCAATTAAAAAAGAAATAAAATTAGCTAAAAATGTTTAAAAAATGAAAGAAATTATAGAATAGAAATCTGTCAGCTAATTACACATATTGACTCAGAAATCTAAAGGGTCACTGTCAGGGAATGGTAATCAGAGTAATACTAGTGGAAAGACTGAGATGATGAAATATCATCTAGAAGCACTTCTCTCTCCCAGATATCCGTGTCAGACACAAACTGCACTATAGGAATCCAATGCAAGGAGGATTACACTGAGCTGCGGACACAATACTTGTCTTTGCCTTCTTCCTTAGCACCTTTTTCTTCAGGGCAAAAATAATAAAAGCCACAAGCTCTCAGGCAAACAACTGTGTCCATCCCAACCCCTGGTTTTTGGAATATATAAATTAATGAATTAAGTCTCTGACTTTCAAAAATCATTACAAAGAGGGAAGTCCATAGGCTTTTAATAGTATGACAGCTCACAATTCCTGTATGTGGAAGGATCAGAACAACGCTATCTCCTCAGTGGAACCACTCAACCCCTACTCAGGAATATCTGAGTATTCCCAAGGACCATCTCTTTCTTCCTTTTTTATTCCAAGACAGAAGGCCAGCTTCCTTCTCCCCATCTCTGATATCTTCATCCTCTTTTTTCTCCCTCCCAAATGGTTGTTTACTCTGAATAGAAGGCTAATTGTTAAACACTAGAGATACTGAAGGAATATCTGAGGTGCAGTTGAAGACACAACAACACTTGTGACATCACAGAAGAAGCTAAGGTTCTCCAGGACACAAGAGATTTTTCGGGGAGGGTATAATGATGAGGTCACTGAGAACTGCCATGGCCTTCCTGCTGAGCAGCTTTCCTTATATTGACCAGATTCAAGGGTGCCCTTTCCAGGAGTGTCTCCTGTGACACAGGGGAATCCTTTACATACTACATCTCTCTAAATCTAGAGACTTCATATCCTTCATTAGTGGTTACATACTCTGAATGGATAAAGTTATTCAGGGGCTTGGCATGGGTAGAAATATTCTAGGAATGTGGGGTGGACAATATTCTTCTGGATAATAATTTTATTCAATGGACCATTCCTGTGACATATGATTCAATTTCTTAGGTTTTCTCTGTTTCCCAAAGGCTAGTGTTTTCACTACAGACCTTTAATTGAGTGAATATTTTATTACATTTTCTTATTGTAGATTACTTTATATGGGAGTTTACATATATATTCCTGAATGTGTATTCAAAATTCTGTTTTCCAATTCAAGTTTTGCAATGAATTTGGCAACAAAGGGCGCTCAGCTATAGAGTGAATATAACAGTGTTATTATTGTGTAACTCCTCCAAATGACAAACTCCGAAATCCTAATTTTATCCAAAAATTACCAGACATCAGTAAAGCAAAGAAAAACACGGATTACATAGTGCGGTTTTGTAGTCCCATTTGATATCAGTTCTTTAATATCTAGCTTCATGTGTTCCCATGGCCAGACTTCAGGGTTTTATATATTTTACCATATTTCTATCTTCAGGCCAAACATAAAATGTAGGAGGAGGGTCAGGGAGAGGAATGACTTGAGGTCCAGGGAAACCTCAACATCAATAGTTACATCAGAATAGGAGGGAGTCTATTTGGCACTGTCATTTGCGGATTCTACATTCTTTAACTATTTGCTCAGAATCCATGTGAAAATTCCACCTAACCTCTCAGCTCTAGGAGCCACCAAATGTGTATATATATATATATATATATATATGTGTGTGTGTGTGTGTGTGTGTGTGTGTGTATATATGTATATATATGTATATAGATAGATATAGATATAGATATAGATATAGATATGGATATGGATATGGATATAGATATAGATATGGATATAGATATGGATATAGATATGGTTATAGATAGATAGATATAAATATAGATATAGATATAGATATAGATAGAGATAGAGATAGAGAGATAGAGATAGAGAGATAGAGATAGAGATAGAGATAGAGATAGATATAGATATGATTGATGAATCTAAGAAGTGAATCCTGCCCAGAACTTTGTATAGATCTTCCCTGAGAGACACAGCTAGAGCATGTCAAATACAGAAGAGAGTGATAGTGGCAAACCAGTGACATTTAAATGTACCTATTGTTAGTAGATTTTGACAAAGGTTTACAAGAGCTGTGTAAGTGAGTGGTGTGAAGGTACCTGGAAGGGAACTGGGTACAATCAATGTGAAGAAGGACTCTGAGACAAGAGTCTGAACCACGCGTCAATTTTATTTTTCTCCATGGCTGAATTTATAGCATAACAGGGGTAACAGAGTGAGGGGAGAAGTAAGAAACATTTATGCAGGCCAAGGACACAATATTCGTAAGGTCAGGGAATCGGCTGATGTTGACAGGATGTCAGAAAGTTCACAGATATGTCATATTATTAGTCATCAGGACAACTTTATCATATTATTATTTTTCTTGACCACCAGATTTGTAATAGGCTCCTGCTCCTGACTGGAGATTTTCCATGAACCCAGTCATACTTAATTCTAACCATAATAATAACATCAACAACGTAGGGCTTCCATGGCATCACTCCCGACATCTCCCCCTTCCTTATAGTCAAATGAATAAGTGTCAAATGGCCATGCTTGTCCTAGAATGAATCACTCGAGAACTTTATCTGTCTTAGTTTGGAGTGATATTTATAACATGGACAAGAGAATCTTTTAGCCAGGATCCGCATTGTGATAATGTAGGAAATAATGGCACCTCCCTGCCCCATGTCTTTTGCCCTTTATTCGTGAATATATCACTCTCTTACCCGTCATTGACTATCCAGCTTAGAACACAGGGGTGACAATTTCTTGATTTTTCAGCAAAGGCATCAGGACAGTAGGCAGAAAAGAATGTTGGCCTCATTTGACTGAAGGACAAAAATATCCTAACCTGGGCTGGGAGGAGATGGGTAGGTGAGCTTGTCCCTAATCAAAGCCTCTTCCATAGCTAGGGTATGATAATATACCTGAATAGAAGACTGCCATCTAATCATATCTATCGACATAGAAACCTAAAGAGTCATTGTCAGGGAATGATAGTCAGAGCAGTACAAGAGAATATATATGCACCACAAAGCAAAATAAGATTGATGAAGCTAAGAAGTAGTGCATGCTGCCAGGAAGCAGATATAGATTTTTCTTGGCAGACACAGCTAGAGCATGTCAAATAGGGAAGTGAATTCTAGTGGCAAACCAGTGAACTGAAAACAGAACTTTTGTTGGTAGATTTTGAGAAAGGATTAAAAGAGCTGATCGTGCGTTCAACCAAATAAGAACATCGATGTCAGTGAACCAGAGCGATTTGGTACTAAAACAATAATCAAAGACTGTTCGTGAACAGACCTTTGTTCCAAATGCATATGTCGCAGAGGATGGCCTTGTTGGGCAACAATGGAAGGGGAAGCCCTTACTCCTCCCTAGGTTTGACTGATAGTAAAAGGAAATGTCAAGGGACAGTAAGGGGGATTAGGGAAGAAAGGGAGGGAACCAGTTAGGGATCTTATAGACAGAAATGTGGGAAAGGAAATAATATTTGAAATGTATATATAGAAATATCCAATTAAAAAATCAATAAATTTTGTTAAAAATGAATAAAAAAATAAAAGAAACAAAAGAAAAGAGAACCTCCAGCTAATCACATCTATGGACTCAGAAATCTAAAGAATCACTGTCAGGGAATGGTAGTCAGAGTAATACTAGTCGAAAAATTAAGATGAAGTCTGAACTAGTAGCACTTCTCTCTCCCAGGTATCGATATCAGACACAAACTGCACTATAGGTATCAAAAGCACGGGGGAGTTTACTCTGAGCTGACGACACAATACTTCTCTTTTTCTTCTTCCTTAGGAGGTTTTTTCTGGTCAAAAAGAATATAATCCATGAGCTCTCAGAAAGAAAACTGTGCCCTTCCCAACACTTGGATTTTGGCATGAAGAAATTAATGATAGAAACTCTCTGACTTCCAGGAACCAAAACAAGCAGGGAAGTCCAGATGCTTCTGAGAGGCTCCAATCTCCTTATTCTCATAAGTGGAAGGCTCAGGTCTAGGCTTTCTCTTCAGCAATTCCACTCAACCCATACACAGGACTCACTGAACTTTCCCATTGACCACACATTTCTTCCTTTTTCTTTATCAAGACAGAAGGCCAGCTTCCTTCTCCCCATCTCTGATCTCTTCTTCTTTTTTCTCCCTCCCAAATGGTTGTTTCCTCTGAATTCCAATATGCAAATCCTAGAGGTAAGGAAAGAATCTCTTAGAGGCAGTTGTCACGAAAACACTTGTGACATCATAGAAAAAGATAGATCTATTCAAGATACGAGAGATTTTTCAGGGAGGGTCTAATGATGATGTTACTGAGAACTGCCATGGCCTACCTGCTGAACAGCTTTCCTAAGAGAACCGTTTTCAAGGGTGCCCTTTCCAGGAGAGTCTACTGTGACACAGTGGAAAACTTTACGTGCTACATCTCCCTAAAGCTAGGGAGTTCTCTCTGCTTCATTAGTTATTACATGCTCTGAATGGATAAAGTTAGTCAGGGGCTTGGCATGGGTAGAAATTATTTAGGAACATAAAATATAGGAGATTCTTCCAGATATTATTTTTATTTCCCAGTTCATTCCTGTGACATAGACTTCAATTTTCTAGGTTTTCTCTTTTTTCCAACCCTCAGCATTTCCCTATAGTTCATTAATTTATTGAATATTGTATTACCAATTGTGATCATGTTCTAGTTTTTTCTCTTGCTTAGTGCAGAAAGAAGTGATACCCAATAATCTATTAGAACAAATATTACATAGTCACCTAAAGAAAACAAATTACTCCCAAGGCGAACATAACTTCATAAGTAAGCAATTTGAATTTGCAGAGAAATACTTAAGTATTGTATTATTTATCTTTAAAGTACTCTTATAAGAATCTTAAAAAAATCTAAACATCTGTATAAAAATGTAATATCTGCTTTAAATGATCAGAATGCACATCTGTGATTGGCAATCCGAATTAAATCAATGAGGAAGCTGAGGGTAAAGCTGGGACAGAAATCAGTCATGATCAGTCCAGGCTTGGTTGACTGTCACACCATTAGCCTGTGCTTCCATTATTATTGATCCCTGACCTTAAAAGGTCCCAGCTTTTTTGAACTTCAAACTGCTCCATAAATTGTTTTTTTTTTTTTACTTCAGAGTCAGTATTGAAAACATCTTAGCCAGCTTCCTGAACAATTTTATTTTTCCAAATGATTTTTAAGGGTGGTGGTCGTCGCTGACCATTCTACATTTCCTCCTGCAATGTTGGAAGCACTGATCTACCCCAGAAGGAATCCCTAAAAGCCCTCGACCACTCTTATTGAAAATGCCAATGGCGCTGTCCTCAGAGTGCTGGGAAGCTACATGAGGATTTCCATGCATTTCTTAGATTAAGAGAGATATGAGTGCAATAACCAAGTGACACTCTGCATGAAATCCTCCTTGGGTTCATGAATCACCACGGTCCAACGAGGCTGTGCTGAAGAGTGTGCCATACCCCAGGAGTTCTAAAGCTCTGTGCTGTTCCTCCTTCACAGGCCTTGACAATACTCCAAGTCAGAACCAAATTTGAACCATGCTTTTACCCTGGATAGAATTTCAAAAACTATACTGAGTAGGGAGTGTGGGCATCCTTACATTGTCCTTGACTTTAATGGAATTGCTTTATGTTTCTTTCCATTTACGTTGATGTAGGGTACTGGCTTGCTGTCATTGCTTCTATTATGTTTCTGCATAGGACTAGTATCCCTGACCCCACTCATGTTTTTAACATGAAGGGGGGTTGGAATATTTTTGCAAGTTTTCTCAGCATCTAATGAGATTATCATGTGATTTTCTTTCAGTTTCATTATATAGTGTATTATATTGATGGAATTACAGAAATTGAACCATCCCTGCCTCCCATTAGAAATTAATAATTGCACAGCATAACCTACAGAAGGGATCTCATATTCACATGCATACTCTAACAGCTCACACCACAAAAAAACAAAAGCAAAAACATGCAAATAAAAAAAAAACATACACCCTACAGAACAGGTCTAATACTCACATGCACACTGAAATATCCCAATCGAAAAAACAAAAACCAAAACACATGCAAGCAAAAAAACCTGCTCCCGCAACATCAAAATAGCATGAAGTAAATATCACTTCTCATTAATACTTTTAAGCATTAATGACCTCTACTTAACAGTAAAAGGACACAGGCTAACACAATGGATTTAAAAACGGGATTCATCCTTCTGTTGCACTCAAGAAACACAATCCAGCAACCGAGATAGACACAACCTCAGACTAAGGGGTTTGAAAAGGTTTTCCAAGCAAATGGAGACAAGAAACAAGATGGTGTAGCCAATATAACATCCAGCAAATCAGACTTTCTACCAAAAGTAATCAAAAGAGACGGGGAAGGACACTTCATATGCATCAGAAGAAAAATCTACCAAAATGGCATCTCGATTCTGGATGTCTATATGCCAAAGACAAAAGCAGCAATATTGGTGAAAGAAATATTGCTGAAGCTGAAATATCACATCGAACCTCATATATGAGTAGTGGGGAACATCAATATCCGACTCTCACCAAGGGCAGGCCATTGAGACAGAAATTAAAAGAAAATAAATGATATAAATAACATGGGGTTCAATTAAATTCTTCTCACTGATATCTACAAAATAGTTCACCCGAACACAAAAGTACACACTCCCATTTCAGTGACTCATGGGACCTTATCCTAAATTGATAATGTTCTCCTACTCTAAACAAGCCACATCGGATACAGGAAGACTGCGCTAACCATTGGATTTTCTCAGATCACAATGGATTAAAACTGGACTTCAACAATTAGAAAAAGTGTATAAACCCATTGAAATTCAGAAACTAGCAACTGAAGAACCACCAGTTCAGAGAAGACATGAGAAAAAAAATTCCTAGAATTCAATAAAAATGAAGGTACAGCTTCTCCAAACTTAAGGGACATAAGGACAAAAGTGCTAAGAGGACCATGCATATGCAGCACAGGATGCTCATAAAGAAACCGGAGAGACACCACACTAGCAACTTCCCAGCACACCCTAAATCTCTTCAATAAAAAGAATCAAATACATATTAAAGGAGGAGGCAGCAAGAAATGATCAGACTCGGGGTGAAAGTGAACCATCAGAAACAAAGAGAACACAAAGATCAAAAAAACAAGAGCTGTTCCTTGGGAACATCAACCTGAGAGACAAACCCTCAGACAGATAATGTACTAGGTGGAGAGACAGCATCCAAATAACAAAATCAGAAATGAACAGGGAGACGTATCAATGGACACTGAGGTTCATATGCGATCTCTTTAATCCATTATAGAGGTCTAGTCAGGGGCAACCTCCTTCAAGAAGCAGATAAATATCAGGATGCAAATAAAATGTGCTGTGGGAAGATCAAATCCGAATAATTACTTTGCATATCTACCCAGTGGATTCTGAGAAAATGGGGAATATTATTACTAAAGACCAAGCTATACTAATCGTGGCCTTATATATGAAAGACCTCTGCCATACCGCAAGGATATGTGATCCATAACTGCTTTCTTTATAATGAGCAGAAATAGAAATAACCCAAAGCCCCTCAACCAAAGAATGACTACCGAAAATATGGTTCATTTACGCTATCGAATACTACGCAGCTATGAAAAATAAGAACATTGTGAACATGCGGTGAAGTAGATGGAATGAGAAAGTATTGTTCTGAATGAGGTAAGTGAGTCCCAAAATAACATGTACATAATCACTTAAAAGAGGGTTTTAGCCACAAAGTACAGAATTCATACACTATGGTCTATGGAACAGAAGAGGCTAAACATGAAGAGAGACCCAAGAAAAATGCTTGTATTTCTCTCAGAAGGAGAAATAAAATAATGACAGGAGGCAGATGGAAGGAAAGGATTGGGTGGCAGAGGGGATGGGAAGGGAAATGGGGTTTGAGAATCATTTATTGGGAGAGACGGGCAAGATAGACAGAGGGCCAAGAGAATAAACTGAAATCAGTGACTGTCCAGGGTGGGTGCTATCTGTATGATTTGCCTGCAATCTGGGATGGGTGAGGTTACCGTGGCGTCCATGAGGGTGACTTTAGGTGAGACTTATAGCAGTCGGGATACATATACTGAAATGGTCACTTTCCTTAGCCACGGAGGACCTAAGGTGGAAGGATAAGGACACAAACCCACCCCCAAAATTTTTACCCAGAAATTGCCCTTTCTATTATAGACACTGGGACAGAGATGGAAGAGGAAATGAGGGAATGGCCAAAGTATAAGTGGCCGGATGTGAGACCTATCCTATGGGCAAACGACAAACACTGACATTACTAACGGTCCTTTCTTCTGTTTGCAGACAGGAGGGTAGCATTATTCTCCTCTGCAAGGCTCCACCGAGCAGCCGACTGACACAGAAGCAGAGGCACACGGCCAAATATCGCATGGAGCTCAGTGAGTCTCACTGAAGAACTGAGGAACGGACTGAGAGAGGCAGAGGAGCACTATGATCTTCACATGGGTTCACGTAACCTGGCGCTTGTCTGTGGATCCTGTTCTGCTACCCGGGCTGCGTTTTCAGGACCTGGTGGGAGAGGATGAATCTAGCTCTGCAGAGACTTGATGTGCCAGGGGAGAGGGTGCACCCAGAGGGGGTGCACCCAGAGGGGTCCTCCACTCTCTCAGAGAAGAAGGGGAGAGGATAGATGGAGGGAATGTAAATGGTGGGGGCCTGGAGGAGTGTGGTGTCAGGGCAACATTCAGAATGTTACCTGGTGAATAGATACAACCGTTAGAGCAAGGATCGCTGGCATGACATCACAGGGACGAGGAGATGACATAATGGGTGTGGGGCATGACATCGTGGGGTGGGTATGACATCATGGGAGTTCGGCATGATATCATGGGAGTGGGGCATGAGATCATGGGAATTGGGGAATGATATCATAGGGATGGGGGCATGATATCATGAAGCTTCATGGGAAGTAGTTGAAACTAGAAAGAAAAGCCAGCCCGAGAAGGAGCTGAGAAGTAGAGACACAAATATGGCCCGCGTTTACCTACGCATGGTATCAGCTGTGAGATAAACCTTATTCTATCTACAATCCACAAATTCAGAAAGGACACGAAAAGGAGAAGGCCCGTGAGGGGGAAAGCATCGACCTCTCTGAAAGGAAAACTGGAATAGATTCTTTGGGTGAGTGCAGACGAGTGAGGACAGGAGCAGAGCGTAGGTGGGGAAGATGTAGGGATAGCGCGGTGCAGAGAGAACTGGCCAGAATTAGGGGACATACGGGATAATGCAGAAACTCGATACACTGGTTAATTCATGGTGTCTAGAGGGCAACCTCCCGAGGATTTAATCTGATAAAGAACGCAAAGTCCGAACCTTCAATCCTTTGAAATCAAGCAAGTTGGGGATGGGGCACATTCAGTGGAGTCAGTTTCTGAGGATGTCAAATGGAGATCCCTGAACAAAAGACCGATGCTGTGACAGAGATTATAAAACTTCAAGCAAATGAGGCCTTCCTGGTACCTTAAGCCTCCATCGATGTAAATACACCCAAAAACCCCTTCCTCCTCTCCAAGATTTGTGTAGCCCTTGTTCAACCTGAGTAAAACATATGCACACAGTGCGTCCCTGAATACCTTCTTACTGAGTTGTGAGACTGAATATCTTGGAGCAACCCCAAGTCACTTGCAGGCAGACCAATATTCTGTTGACCGACTAGTTCCTGGGGCCACATCATCCTTTTGCACCTGGTCAATCTAAGAAGTATACATCAGAGATGTGTGTGTGTGTTTGTGTGTGTGTGTGTGTGTGTGTGTGGGTGTGTGTGTGTGCATGTGTCTGGATGTGTGTGTGATTGTCTGTGTGTGTGTATTTTTATGTGTATGAGTGTTTGTATGTGTGTGTATCTCTGTGTGTGTGTGTCTGTCAGTTTGTCTATCTGTCTGTGTCTCTTGTGTGTGTCTTTGTGTATGGGTGTGTCTTTGTGTGTGTTTGTGTGCATGTGTGTGTGGTTGTGTGTGTATGTGTGTGTGTGTATGCGTATGTGTGTGTGTGTGTGTGTTAGTCATGCACAAGCTAACCATTTTCACAAACAG
Organism: Rattus norvegicus; assembly: GCF_021556685.1. Classification (NCBI taxonomy): domain Eukaryota; kingdom Metazoa; phylum Chordata; class Mammalia; order Rodentia; family Muridae; genus Rattus; species Rattus norvegicus. Next base: position 7,006,291 of record NC_141555.1, read on the forward strand.
AATGTCTGGATTGCTTTACTTTTTGGAAGGTTGGCTAATCATTCTCTTGTCCTGACTAAGACGACCCTGTTTCTCAACTCTCTCTGTGAAGCCATGACCCATTGAGTGATTTTCATGTATGAGGAGTCTGTTCTTTTGAAAATTACTTTGAAAAACCCATCTCAAAATTTACTTTCCTTAATCCTTGATCCCTTTAGGGGATCATTCCATTATTATTATTATTATTATTATTATTATTATTATTATTATTATTATCATCATTATTATTACTATTATTATAATTATCATCATCATCATCCTTGTATATTATCATTATTATACCAGGATTATTCCATTATATTAGTGTCTGTGATGTTACCAGAGTGTTAAAGTTCACTGCTGGTAGGAAGATTTTGGTTCATGTGGGTACCACTGGTCAGCCATGATTTGGTTCTTGAAACTGAAAGTTTAATTTACATGTTCCCAAGAGCAAATATATGCAAGTACAGAAAGTTCCTTGGTCTTCTACATGAGAGTGAAACCCTCACGTTGTCCTCTGATCTATTTGAGAAACAGAATTTAGATGAGCAATGAAATGGTTGGTGACCAAAGACCCAAGTTAGGGAGAACTAAGACAGTTTTTCACAATGTTTCGTGCTTTGGGGATTGGTAGACATTAAATAACCATCTTTTCATTCATAGCAGGAATAGTCAAAATTATTAAATAATAGTAGGCAGAAAATTTTAACAACATATGTATGCTGGCTAATTTAAATTCCTGTATTTCGTCTCTGGAACATTATATATTCTCTTTCAAGTTCTTCTTGAAATTCTTTGAAGACGTGAACACTGGTATGTATTTATCTGTTCACATTCATTAAGCATTGCCATTGCTGGGACAGAGATTATTAAGATATAGCAAATGAGACTTCCTGGTACCTTAAACCTGAAACTGATGTAAATGCACACATAAATCCCTTCCTGGTCTCCAATGTTTGTTTAGCCCTTGTTCACCCTGAGTATAATATATGCACACAACCATAGCGTGTCCCTGAATACCTTCTAACAGAGCTGTGACACTGAAATCCTTGGAAGGAACCAAAATTCACTTGCAGGCAGACCAATATTCTGCTGACTGATTGTTTCCTGGGTCCACTCAATCCTTTCACACCTGTTGTGCACCTGGACACTCAAGGAAGGAGAAAAAAGATGTGTGTGTGTGTGTGTGCATATGTGTGTTTGTGTGTGAGTTTGTGTGTGTGTCTCTGTATGTGTCTGTGTGTATCTGTATATTGGTTATCGTCTGTGTGTCTGTGTTTGCGTATATGTGGGAGTATGTGTGTGTGAGTGTGTCTGTGTGTGAGTCTGTATGTGTTTATGTGTCTCTCTGTGTGTGTATACGTGTGTGGGTCTGTGTGTTTTTGTGTGTATGTGTGTCTGTGTCTGCGTGTTTGTCTGTGTCTGTCTGTCTGTGTCTCTCTGTGTTTATGTGTGTTTGTCTAACTGTCTAGGTCTCTTTGTGTGTGTTTCTCTGTATCGGTGTGTGTGTGTGTGTGTGTGTGCATATGTGTCTGTGTGCGGGTGTGTGTGTATGTTTGTTTGTGTTCGTCATGCATAAGCTAACCATCCTCACAAAGACTGTCTGAATTGATTTTCTTTTTAGAAGGTTGGTGAATCTTTCTCTTGTCCTATGAGCCCACTCTAGTTATCAACTCTCTCTGTGAAGACATGGCAGCTTGAGTCATTTTCATGTATGAGGAGTCTGTCCTATCGAAAATTTCTTTCCTTTACACAATATCACTTGAAAAACACATCTCAACTTTTACTTTCCTTATTCTGTGATCCCTCGAGGGGATTGTTCCATCATCATCATCATCATCATCATCATCATCATCATCATCATCATCATCATTAATACAGGATTATTTCATTATATTGTTATCTGCATTGTTACCAGTGTGCTAAAGTAAATTGTCGGCAGTAAGAAAGATTTTGTTTCATGTGAGTCCCATTGGACGGTCATGTTTTTGTTCTTGGAACTGAAAGATTTATTTGCATGTTCCCAAGAGCAAATACAGGCAAATACAGGCAAATACAGAAAGTTCCTTGGTCTTCTACATGAGAGTGAAACCCTCACGTAGTCCTTTGAACTACTTGAGAAACAGACAATTTAGATGAGCAATGAAAAATATGGGGACCAAAGACCAAGTTAGGGAGAAATAAGACAGTTTTCCACAATGTTTCAGGCTTTGGGGATTGTGTAGACATTAGATGCCATCTTTTTATTCATAGCAGGAAAAGGCAAAATTATTGATAGAAGGCAGAAAATTTTAACAACATATTTATGCTGGCTAATTTAAATACCCATATTTCATCTCTGGAACATTATATATTCTCTTCCAGTTTCTTCTTGACATTCTTTGGAGAAGTGAAAACTGGTATGTGTTTATCTGGTCACATTCATAAAGCATGGCATCTAGTGATGCTCTAGTGATGGACAGACGGCACAACCATCAAGAGACAAAGTGACTTTCTTGCCAGAGAAATAAATCTTCACCTTCATGGAGGCAGTTTCGTTCTTAGGTGCAGAAATTTAAAATCCCAAGAATGCTTCCTACAGCTACCATTTCCTGTATATTGTTATATCCTAGGAAATGGGTTTTCTCCTTGCATTTTGTTTCAAGTGTTAAGATCCCCAAAATGTTTTGACGGTGTGCACTATTTGGAGATGTTGTCTTTCTTTTTTCCTATAGATGGATTCTGGGTTGTAGACTCTCGGGCATTTTCTGATCCATCTCTCACAGTAGGGGCTGCAAATTAGATGAGTCTTCATCAGGAATAAAGGAAAGAAGAGAGGTAAGGTAATAGATGACTCCCTGATGTATTTATCCCCTGAGTCTGAGATGACTGTTGTCATCACCCTCTATATCTAAACTTTAACTTTGAAACAAAGTACACTCACATGAGTTTAAGCCTTTGTTCGTTTCATTGTGTAAATAATTGCAGTAAAGAGAGCTTTAAAAGTAATAAAGTTGTGTGATGTGTGTAACTCATTTAATAGATTCTCTTATATAACTTAAAAATATATAAATGGTTTTCCTTCATGTTGAATATAATGAAGACAGTGTCTCTTCTAACAATATATGTAGCAATTTTGACATCTATAAAATTTAATATATTCATATCTTGCCAAAACATCAACCACAATTACTTATGAAATACTTCCTATACTTACTCAGTGTTTTTTCCTAAATACTGACTTTAAGATGCATGTATCAGAATATATATTGAGGCAGATGGAGGGAGGGAGGAAACTGAATGGAAGGGGAGGTAGGGAAGGGAGTGGACTTTGGAGGAGTTAGGTATAGGGAAAGCAGGGAAAAGAGAATGGAAATCACAAATATGGGGTGCGCATCTCTAGGAAGTTCCAGAGATCTGGGAAGGGCAAGACTCTAGGGTGTCTATTGGGGTGACTCTAGCAGTTGTGATACAGATCCTTAATAGGACAATTCTGTAACCAGGCACGACTCCCAGTGATGTAAGTAGGAAAAAAACCCACCCACAAACTTTCAATTAAGATGAACACAGCCTACAAGACCTTCAGAGACAAAGTTAGATAGAGCAGACATGGAAGGAACATCCAACCAATGGTTAGCGCAGATTGAGACCTGCCCCATGGTCAATCACTGATCCCTGACACATTAAAGATACTCTACCGTGCTTGCAGACAGAATTCTAGCATAAGTGTCCTTGAGTGACTCCACCCAACAGCTGAGAGAAACAAGTGTAAAGATTCACCACCAAACATTAGCTGGAGCTTGGGGTGTCTTTAAAAAAAATAAAACAGGTGAAGAATTGAAGCCCAGATGATATGAGGGACTCCACAAGCAGACCAATTGAGTCAACTCATGGGGACTCTTGGGGTTTGCCAAAGACTGAACCACCAACCAGAGAGTGAACTTGGACTGAACCTGAGCCCCCAGGACATAGGTAGGAAATTTGTAGCTTTTTCTTTTTACAGGTTCCCAGAGAATGGGTGTTGGCATCCCATGAAGATGGAGCACTGATATTGGGATGTAAAGTGAATAAATAAATAAATGAATTTTAAAGACATAGATGCCCCATCTATAGACAATTTGTTTTGGGAAAGCCCAATTCTAGTGGTTTGGTACCCACAGAAGACAAAGTCTGTGGAGTGCCATGCCCTTAGAGGCCATAATCCTTTTTATTCTGTTCTTCCATCAGAGTCCCCAAGCTCCACCCATGGTTTGCCTAGTGGATATCTGTTCTGTCTGAGTCAGCAGCTTAGTGGAGTCTCACAGAGGGAAGTCATGCAAGACTCCTTTCTGCAAGCATAATAGAGTGTCTCTAATAGTGTCAGGGATTGGTGCTTATCCATGGGGTGGGTCTCAATCTGCACTAACCATTGGTTGATCATTCTTCACTCTCTGTTCTATGCATGGCCCTTTCATTTCCTGTGGTCCGAATAAATTTTGGGTCAAAAGTAGGTGTCTCTATAATTCCATTTAGTTTGCTCTCCGGCTACAGGAGATGGCTTCCTCAGGTCTATATAACCGAGGCTGATTCTCAGCTAAGGAAACACCCATTGATTCATGGACATCTCTTACCCCAGTTCTCTGCCTCTTTCTTGATATGAGCTCTACTCCACACAACTATCCATCTTGGCTGCTGTGTCTGGCCTCAGTAGCAGAGGATGTGATCACAGAGACTAGATGTGCAAGGTGAGGAGATACACGTGGGGTCCCCTCCTGCACAGAGGAGAAAGGGCTGGGGGAAGGATTGTGAGAGGGGTGAACTGGACGGGAGCAGTTTACTGCATGTAAAGTGAATAAATAAACAAATAACTGTAAATACATCTTTGTCTACTTGAAAGTAAGAAGCAGGTGTGTGTGTGTGTGTGTGTGTGTGTGTGTGTGTGTGTAACTAAATCTATTTGAAGGAAAGTGCAGTTGTGCGGGTTTCTGTGTATGTGAGTATGTGTGTGTGTCTGTGTGTGCATGTGTGTGTGTCTGTGTGAATATATATATATGTATATATATATATATATATATATATATATATATGAAGATAAGTAGCAGATGGTTGTGTGTTTAATATTAAATTATCACATTTGAGAAAACAGTGGTTTATGCTGAAGACAGGACAGGTTAGGCACTATATTTAACAAAAAAAAATGGCGTTTGCTGATAATGAAGAAATAATCCGGTGATTAACACCATTATCTTTTCTTCCAGAGAACCCAGGGTGGATCCTCAAATCGCGAGTGACAGTGTCTGTAATTTCAGCATCCCGGAATCTCACACCCTCTACAACCTCCTGGACACCAGGCATGCATGTGTTGCACACGTGAACAAGCAGGTAAAACTCTTACATATGTCCAACAAAAAGTATAAAAACAGAAGAGGAGATCCTGGTTGACATATTTTGATTTTCATGAATATTCATAGTGATTATCACAGTCAAATAAACACTTTACTGATCTACAATGTAATCAAAGCCACTAAAAGTTAATGATCACATGAGTCACTTAAAATCTATTTATTTAAAAATTGCAATAAAAATTTGCAGTTTTTAAATTAAATTTTTATTAATATACAAATTAATAAACATTAATATTCTCATATAGAGCTGAAAATAATACTTTCCACATATTTGTTTGGCTTTTATAAATATTTCAGTTTCTGGTTAGTTTGTTGTTGGTTTTTGTAGGAGTTCATTTCCAGGTATTAGCCCATAAACTCTATAAACTCATGCAAAATACCCTACAGGAAATTAGGCTCTCTTGTGTTGAATCCAGGAAGGTTGCTATCTGTTTTCCTTCTTGTCTGATCAATTTTCTCTACGTACATTACAAGGATAATTTTGTTCTTAGATTCTTCTAGTTTTGTCAAGCTGATAGCTGATAGCTGATAACTGGAAATGTTTAATTTTTGAAGATCATTTTTGAAGTTATTTCCTGATGTCTGCACTATCCATGTTGTAGATTTTCAAATGCGTGGCCAAATGAACAACTATTCAGGGACTAAATATGCCTTATAACTACTGTTGTTTTGTTTTTTTGAAAGAAGAAATCAGAAAGGGATGGTGATTGGGGTAAGGAACTCGGGGGAAAACAGGAAGGAGGACAGCAGTTGAGACATAAATAAATAAATTAAATAAATAAATCAAAAATTAAGCATAATTCAAACTATACAGGAAAAATCAGATTTAATTGATAGAAAACAGTATGGTTTTATATCATAACCTAATTCCTGAATTTTATATACTTTAATCAATCTAATGACTAATTCTCAAAAATCAGAAAAATGAAAAAATGCTACAAGTAACACAGTAAGTTGACCAAATCATAACAACAATGTTTCTAGAACTGTACACTTTTTATGCCTGTATCCAATCCAGAAATCCAGTTGACATTTAGCTATTACATATTTATATAATTCTGTTTTGTGATAATTCATTACTATTTTTATCTTCTGTGACCACACCTTTGAAGATACGTACTTACTTTGCTAGAATGTCTCTGAATTTGGATTTGCCCAGTGATTTTTCTCTTTTAGGTTGAGATTATGTGTACTTGACACAGATACCACAAAGTCTTTCTTGCTTTGCTTATCACAGTTAAGCATTAGGAGCATGCCTGTCATCTTAACAACACCCAATTATGGAGCAATGAAATTATTTTAAATTAATTTCCTTTTGTAGTTAAAATATTTTAATGTATTTTATTTTGTATTTCCTTTTAAAGTAATAGAAGTTATAAGAGAATTACTTAAAGCCTATGGAAAGACTATGTGTTTCTTCCAAACTTGAGGCTTTGTTATCAGCATCTAGGACATTTTTTACCTACATTTTGACCTGAATGGTCCTTACTGCATGTATGTTGACTCAGAACAATGAGTCTGAAGAGAATATAATTACTGTTTTTCTGTTTGGGTGACTCATGCCTAAAACAATAATGTAGTTTTAGTGTCATGGTAATTTTTTTTAATGTCTACAATATTTTCAGCACACTTAAATGGAATTTTATTTTTGTTTCATGATACTCATAAAGACTCAAGATTTTAATTATATGTTATTTTATTTTCTTGTTGAATAGCAACTTGAATCTAATTATCTTAAACTAGCTGACTTTTATATTTGTATTCTGTCACTTGTAAACCCACTTCAATTCCTGTATAATGTGTGCATGAATATTTGTGTGTGTGGGTGTGTGTGTGTTTGTGCATGTGTGTGTGTGTGTGTGTGTGTGTTTGTGTGCGTTTATCTGAAACTATGATATTGATGTTGAGAATCACCTGGCTGAAATTCTTTTCCACCTCCCTTTTAGAAATCAAAAAGTGGAGGAAAGACTACTCCTGTTCCAAAATAATAGGCCCTGGGTGTCCACAACTGATGTATGGACTGATCAAATGGTACACAAAGCAGAGGTTAACAATTCATTCTCCTGAGAACTACTTAGCAGTTCCAATCTAATGCAATGAATTTACATGTAGTGAGGAATATGGAATTGTAGCATAACGAGCTGAGATCATGTACAAACAATTTATGGAACATTGCCCAAGAGCTAAGAATAGATACAGAGAAATTTCAAGGCCCCTTAGACATTAGCATGTGTTTTAAACTCTGCCCAGATGAAAACGTTTAAGTACTGGACTAATCTTCTAAAGTAATTTAGTAGCAAGCATACATTACAATTGTTTGAAATTAAGCATGTTGGTGATTAAAGAGAACAATATAAAACAAAGTTATGTTTCTTAAAGTTTATTTGAAGACAGCAAGAAAGAGCACAGTGGTTTTATTTTCTCTCTTTCACAGATTTTGCACCTTTTTGAAAGAGCACTTTGGGATCATTAATTACCTATTTATTATCAGAACTTTCTTCAGACCCAGAGTTCTTCTCAGTGCTGCCTTGACTTCTTGGTTCATTAGGCTATAGATCATCAGGTTAAGAATGGATGTCACTGTGGTATGGAAAATGACCAAGAATTTATCAACTCCTTGTGGGTGGTTAGATTTGGGCCTCAAGAAGTTTTGTCCCAACCCTACAAGGAAACTTCTTCCCCATGAAACAATCGCCAAATGGGCACATACCTCAGGACTCATTTGGGTTTCATAGTGAAGCAGGGGCATACGGTGGCCAAAGGCTGTGTTTGCCAATAGGCAGCATTCGGTTATACCAAAAAATGTGAAGAACAACATCTGTTTGGCACATACCTCCTGAGAGATTCCTCAGATCTCACTTACAAGGCTCTCCATATTTTGTGTATGACAGAACCAGTGTAATCAATTTCCAGGATACATAAGTTCGCCAGCAGAAGTACAGGGGGTTGTGTAGAGATGGAGTAGTGTAGATAGCAAATACTATGAGAGCAGAATGAGGGATTACAGGAGGAAGCATTCTTCAGGAACCTCAAAGTTCTTGGCAAATTCAAAGCATTTAACAGACAAGCCCTTTTCCTGCCACAAACAACAATTGACACAATTGACACTCATCTCCTGGAAGACAGCAGTAAGCCATTAGAAGGATTCTTGCAGATGAGAGATATTGATTTTTAAATACTTTTAGACACTCACTTACATCAGAGTCAAAGTCTTTCTCTGTAGTCACTGAAATCAAAGCTTGGAAGTGATTTATTATCACAGATTTCATATCTAATACTTTCTCTCTTAACAGAAGGGGATTTTCCAAAGTGTGCTAAGCATTGAGCCAAGTGTCCAAATATTTACAAAGATGGTGCAAACTTGTAGTACTGGCACTAATGAAGTTCATGCAGAAGGTTTACCATGGGTCTGAGTTCACTTTCACATGCTATATAAGCACTCAATCAAATTAAGGAAAAGGAAACCTTGACTGTATCTCAATTTTTTTACCGATTCTTATCATTAACTAGTCATCGATGTTATGCAGAAAAATAGTTCAACCCACTCATTTCTATGCTTTCGTGTTGCCACAGGTATAGTCTCTCCAACCACCGTGTATGTGTGTTGGGCCCCGATTATTCTCTGGCTGCTATTATGAATATTCAAACCCAAACAATAAAGGTATCATTTCCTCAAGACCCATTATTTTTGAAAATAAAGTAAAATCAAATAATCATTTGATAAATAAATGTTTACTGGTTTACATACATAAATTTAAAGCCATGGAACATCTAGATATCTGTACAATAATGACGTGGTCAGAGACGCATCTGAGCCATGAAAGAGAAGGATCAACCAAACAGGACCATAATCCTTCATGCTAGATCCTTCAATATGGCATCTGTTTTCTGTAACTCAATAGTTTCTGTCTCTTTATAGAACATGTTTTCTTAGTGAGAGTATCACTGCATAGGCATTAAATTTCTGTATTCTTAATATTGTTCATGATATTCTATCAATCAGATTATTAATTTAAATTTTAAAAAAGAGAAAGAAGAGGTGTTGTCTTGATATGTATTCCAGGCTAACCTGAAATTCCTTATTCCTCTCCCTCAGTCTCTTGAAGGTGGGTATTCAAAGAGCAAGACATGGTGTCTGGCTTGATAGAAATGTCTTCCTATCCTTTCATCTGAACATCTTAGAATTCCACCAAATTGCCTGTATTTCTGTACACTGTATCTATACAGTTCTTTCCTCTTTGCTCACTTTTGCATCAGGCAGCTGCTGTGTGCTTGCTTGGTAACTTACATGGAAAGATGTTCAATTCCAGCACAGCCTTGTCTGTTTTCAGATACCACCCTCTCTTCTTTCTACAGTTCCATTCTGTTTTTCACACTGTAACTTGTAAAGTAGCTGTTAGCACTGTGGTGGTGACTACTTTTCACCTAGTTCACATTGTAGCCTTATATGGAGACTGAGTATGGACTGCAAAGTTCTTATCATTATGTTTACCATCCTTACCAATCCATGAGCTCTCATGTAATGTGAGCTCAAGTGTTTAGCTTATTTTGGCTCCTTTGGGATTCTGCCAGTCCATTCCCATTATATCTTCTGAGGTTCAATCTCATGTCTCTCAAGTATTGGAGATGTGGCAAACTCATTTTTCTCCCAGTCTGATATCTTTTCCCTTCAAATGACATAACCTTTCCTGTTTTGTAGGGTGTATATATCTTTGCTAAAGTTTGTGTTTTTTAGCCAAACAACACTTTTTCCTGACAAGGGTAGAATAGGAGATACCACCTGCCTATTATGTTCTCTCTCTATTCACTTGATATAATGGGATTTCAGAGATATGTGAGCAGATCAGTCGCATGTTTGATCCACAAATCAAATGTGAATTTCAGTATTTCCAAATTATAAGTACACATGTCACCTATGTTTACAAATACCATATAAGACACACACACACACATACAAACACTCATGCACACACACTCACATGTATACCACATACACATGCATGCCTATATATTCATGCAGAAACACAGACACAGAAAAACAGAATAGAGTAAGAGCACATGGAGATTTTACATGAATTAAAATGTTAGTATAAACAACAATGCAGGGTAACAGTATTTGTTTACATCCGATTTCACCATTTGGTCACTTAAAGATGTGGCTGAGAAAACAATGTATTCCCAATTAGTCTGCTTGTGTATGAAATAAGTTAATTTACCAAATACTTAAGTTGATCTGGTGTTGAATGCTTGTCAGCTACATGGGTCATGAGCATGTGTGCATGTCTTCCCACACACATTTCAGATTTACCTTTGTGTACACTCTGTTTTGGGGAATTTCTCATCATTGTACATAATATTCACTAATTCATCACTAGATTAATTTTCTATTGGGGATAATAAAAAACACAGCTCCCCAAACAACAACAACAACAAAGCAAAGCAATACATAGTTTCTCATGTGGGCAGGAGACATAATCAGGTATACTGGCTTATTAGATCTATTAGATTAGATCTGCACCCATTCATGCAAAATTTATAAAAATCTAAGTGTAGAGAACGCGAGACAGACTTAAAGCTCTGACAATTATGAAGCAGGAGCTCTGTTGTACATACTTGACATCTCAGTGGACTCCGCTCTTGTAGAAAAAAATGCTGGAATGTAGAGGATTCTATTGTGATGCATTTCACACTTATTTAGATATACTGTAAATATTTCTCAATATTAAATTAAAACAAACAAACAAACAAAAACAAGTTAACAGCCTTCCCACAGCTAACACAGAAAATGAATTATTTTTTTAAATTTGAAATATTTATAAAGAAACTTCCTTTTCATTAGTAGTTTCTGTGTTCGTATAGTTAGCTCTTTAGGTAGAGACTGTGGCCTTTCCTCTCACAGTTAAATTTCCAGAAAACCAACTCAAGAACCAGAATGTTATATTTACATTTTAATTTGTGCAATAAAAATGATTCGCAGGAGATCCTGAGGCTGCAGGACAGATTAACACATCTGCGCACCTCAGCCCACATCCCTGACGCAAGGAGAAATTGAACAGTGCTTCTGGACACTGGGACATAGGAACAGTCTGCCACCGGTACCCACGGTTCTGATCTGCAGCAAGGACTGCACTGAATGGCCAAAGAGTTCCCTGTACCCAAATCCCATAGGGGAGAGAACTGCCTACACTCATGAGAGCAGAACACTAGAGACAACCAAATGACTAGGGGCAAGTGTAGAAACCTAAGAAACAAAACCTATACTACTTGGCATCAGCAGAGCCCAGTTATCCCACCAAAGAAAACACAGGACATTTAAACTCATCAGAAAAGCAAGATTTAGATTTTAAATCACATTTGTTGATAGTGATGGAGGATTTTGAGAGAAACCTAAAGAATTCCCTTAGAAAAATGAAGTTAAACCCAAGAAAACAAGTAGAACCCCATTGAGAGGAAACACAAACATCCATGAAAGAATTAAAGGAAACATGACCAAACAGGTGGACGACTTGAAAATAGAAATAGAACTAATAAAGAAAGCAAAAAGATGACAAAGATGGAGATAGAAAAACAAAGGAAGAGACAAGGAGCCGTAGATACAAGAATCACAAAAAGAATGCAAGAGATAGAAGAGGAATCTCAAGGGCAGGATATTCCATAGAAATCATCAACACAACTGATGAAGATAATGTAAAAACAAAAAGTTCCTGGCCCAAAACATACAGGAAATCAAGAACAAAATGAAAAGTTCAAATCTGAGGTTAATAGGTATACAATAAAGAGATGACTCCCCACTTAATGGGCCAGTAAATATCTTCAACAAAATTAAAAAAGAAAGCTTCCCTGACCTATAGAAAGTGATGCCCATAAACAAACAAGAAGCATACGGAACTCCAAATAGATTGGAGCAGAAGAGTAATTCCTCCCATCACATAATAGTCAAAACACCATCTCTTGTATTTTGTTGGTGAAGCTTGTATCTACAGCTCCTTGTCTCTTCTTTGGTTTTCTATATCCAGGGTTGTTTCCATGTGTTCTTTCTTGAGTGCTTCTATTTCCATTTTTAATTCCTTCAACTGTTTGATTGTGTTTTCCTGGAATTCTTTCAGGGATTTTTGTGACTCCTCTCTATGGGCTTCTACTTGTTTATTTATGATTTCCTGTTATTCTTTCAGGGATTTTTGTGTCTCCTCTCTATGGGCTTCTACTTGTTTATTTATATTTTCCTGGAATTCTTTCAGGCATTTTTGCGATTCCTCTCTGTAGGCTTCTACTTGTTTATTAATGTTTACCTGTGTTTCTCTAAGGGAGTTCTTCACGTCTTTCTTGAAGTCCTCCAGCATCATGATCAAATGATTTTGAAACTAGATCTTGCTTTTCTGGTGTGTTTGGACATTCCATGTTTGTTTTGGTGGGAGAATTGGGCTCCCACGGGTTTAGTGCAGAATTTTATCAAACCTTCATAGAAGACCTCATACCAATATTATCCAAACTATTCCACAAAATTGAAAAAGATGGATCACTACCGAATACCTTCTATGAAGCCACAATTACTCTTATACCTAAACCACACAAAGACACAACAAAGAAAGAGAACTTCAGACCAATTTCCCTTATGAATATCGACGCAAAAATACTCAACAAAATTCTGGCAAACCGAATCCAAGAGCACATCAAAACAATCATCCACCATGACCAAGTAGGCTTCATCCCAGGCATGCAGGGATGGTTAATATACGGAAAACCATCAACGTGATCCATTATATAAACAAACTGAAAGGACAAAACCACATGATCATTTCATTAGACGCTGAGAAAGCATTTGACAAAATTCAACACCGTTCATGATAAAAGTCCTGGAAAGAATAGGAATTCAAGGCCCATACCTAAACATAGTAAAAGCCATATACAGCAAACCAGTTGCTAACATTAAATTAAATGGAGAGAAACTTGAAGCAATCACACTAAAATCAGGGACTAGACAAGGCTTCCCACTCTCTCCCTACTTATTCAATATAGTTCTTGAAGTTCTAGCCAGAGCAATCAGACAACAAAAGGAGGTCAAGTGGATACAGATCGGAAAAGAAGAAGTCAAAATATCACTATTTGCAGATGATATGATAGTTTATTTAAGTGATCCCAAAAGTTCCACCAGAGAACTACTAAAGCTGATAAACAACTTCAGCAATGTGCCTGGGTATAAAATTAACTCAAATAAATCAGTTGCCTTCCTCTATACGAAAGAGAATCAAGCCGAGAAAGAAATTAGGGAAACGACACCCTTCACAATAGACCCAAAAAATATAAAGTACCTCGGTGTGACTTTAACAAAGCAAGTAAAAGATCTATAAAATAAGAACTTCAAGACACTGAAGAAGGAAATTGAAGAAGACCTCAGAAGATGGAAAGATCTCCCATGCTCATGGATTGGCAGGATTAATATAGTAAAAATGGCCATTTTACCAAAAGCAATCTACAGATTCAATGCAAACCCCATCAAAATACCAATCCAATTCTTCAAAGAGTTAGACAGAACAATTTGCAAATTCATCTGGAATAACAAAAAACACAGGATAGCTAAAGCTATCCTCAACAATAAAAGGACTTCAGGGGAAATCACTATCCCTGAACTCAAGCAGTATTACAGAGCAATAGTAATAAAAACTGCATGGTATTGGTACAGAGACAGACAGATAGACAAATGAAATAGAATTGAAGACCCAAAAATGAACCCACACACCTATTGTCACTTGATTTTTGACAAAGGAGCCAAAACCATCAAATGGAAAAAAGATAGCATTTTCAGCAAATGGTGCTGGTTCAACTGGAGGTCAACATGTAGAAGAATGCAGATCGATCCATGCTTATCACCCTGTACAAAGCTTAAGTCCAAGTGGATCAAGGACCTCCACATCAAACCAGACACACTCAAACTAATAGAAGAAAAACTAGGGAAGCATCTGGAACACATAGGCACTGGAAAAAATTTCCTGAACAAAACACCAATGGCTTATGCTCTAAGATCAAGAATCGACAAATGGGATCTCATAAAACTGCAAAGCTTCTGTAAGGCAAAGGACACTGTGGTTAGGACAAAACGGCAACCAACAGATTGGGAAAAGATCTTTACCAATCCTACAACAGATAGAGGCCTTATATCCAAAATATACAAAGAACTCAAGAAGTTAGACCGCAGGGAAACAAATAACCCTATTAAAAAATGGGGTTCAGAGCTAAACAAAGAATTCACAGCTGAGGAATGCCGAATGGCTGAGAAACACCTAAAGAAATGTTCAACATCTTTAGTCATAAGGGAAATGCAAATCAAAACAACCCTGAGATTTCACCTCACACCAGTGAGTATGGCTAAGATGAAAAACTCAGAGGACAACAGATGCTGGCGAGGATGCGGAGAAAGAGGGACACTCCTCCATTGTTGGTGGGATTGCAGACTGGTAACACCATTCTGGAAATCAGTCTGGAGGTTCCTCAGAAAATTGGACATTGAACTGCCTGAGGATCCAGCTATACCTCTTTTGGGCATATACCCAAAAGATGCCCCAACATATAAAAAAGAAACATGCTCCACTGTGTTCATTGCAGCCTTATTTATAATAGCCAGAAGCTGGAAAGAACCCAGATGCCCTTCAACAGAGGAATGTATACAGAAAATGTGGTACATCTACACAATGGAATATAACTCAACTATCAAAAACAACGACTTTATGAAATTCATAGGCAAATGGTTGGAACTGGAAAATAACATGCTGAGTGAGCTAACCCAATCACAGAAAGACATACATGGTATGCACTCATTGATAAGTGGCTATTATCCCAAATGCTTGAATTACCCTAGATGCCTAAAACAAATGAAACTCAAGAGGGATGATTAAACTGTGAATGCTTCACTCCTTCTTTAAAAGGGGAACAAGAATACCCTTGGCAGGGAAGAGAGAAGCAAAGATTAAAACAGAGACTGAAGGAACACCCATTCAGAGCCTGCCCCACATGTGGCTCATACATATACAGCCACCCAGTTAGACAAGATGGATGAAGCAAAGAAGTGCAGACCGACAGGAGCCGGATGTAGATCTCTCTTGAGAGACACAGCCATAATACAGCAAATTCAGTGGCGAATGCCAGCAGCAAGCCACTGAACTGTGAAGAGGACTCCCGTTGAAGGAATCAGAGAAAGAACTGGAAGAACTTGAAGGGGCTCGAGACCCCATATGTACAACAATGCCAAGCAACCAGAGCTTCCAAGGACTAAGCCACTACCTAAAGACTATACATGGACTGACCCTGGACTCTGACCTCATATGTAGCAATGCATATCCTAGTAAGAGCACCAGTGGAAGGGGAAGCCCTGGGTCCTGCTAAGACTGAACCCACAGTGAACTAGACTGGTGGGGGGAGGGCGGCAATGGGGGGAGGGTTGGGAGGGGAACACCCATAAGGAAAGGGAGAAGGGAGGGGGATGTTTGCCAGGATACCGGGAAAGGGAATAACACTCGAAATGCATATAAGAAATACTCAAGTAATAAAAAAAAATAAAATGTAAAAAAAAAAAATAGTCAAACACCAAATGTGCAAACAAAGAAAGAATATTAAAAGCACTAAGGGAAAAAGGTCCAAGAGTCATATATAGTAAGACCAATAAGAATTACACCAGACTTCTCACCAGAGACTATGGAAGTGAGAATATCCTACACAGATGTCAAATAGACCCTAAGACAGCACAATTGCCAGAGCAGGTTATTGTATCCAGTAAAACTTTCAAGTAACATAGGCAGAGAAACCAAGATATTCCATTACAAAACCAAATTTATGAAATCTCTTTCAGCAAATCCAGGCCTACAAAAGATAATAAATGGAAAACTCCAACACAAGGAGAGAAAATACATCATACCGAAAACAAGAATATAATTTCCTTGCAAGGAAATGAAATGAGAGACAAACAAAGATAATTCTACCTCTAACTAGAAAAATAAATATCCTTCAACATCAATGGGCTCAATTCCCCAATGAAAAGGCACAGGGTAACAAAATGGATACATAATCAGTATCGAGCATTTTGCTGTAGGCAGGAAACACACCACACAGACAAAGAAGGATACTACCTCAGAGTACATGGCTGGAAAACACATTTCCACGGAAATTGCCTGAAGAAGCAAGATGAAGTTGGATTCTATTGTCAAATAAAATTGACTTTCAACCAAAAGTCTTTAAAAAAGATAAGGAATGACAGGGCTTCCTAAGGAGGATAAAGAGGATGATGACATCACATTCATCCAAGGAAAAACCCACCAAGATGAACTCTTAATCGTATGTATCTATGGTCCAAATGAAAGACCTGGGTCCTGCTAAGACTGAACTCCCAGTGAACTAGATTGTTGGGGGGAGGGAGGCAATGGGGGGAGGATGGGGAGTGGAACACCAATAAAGAAGGGGAGGGATTGGGGGGATGTTTTCCCGGAAACCGGGAAAGGGAATAACACTCGAAATGTATATAAGAAATACTCAAGTTAATTAAAAAAAAGAAATTATTATTCGATAATTACTGAAATAAATAAAATGGAAATGTAATACTTGGAAAAAAAAAGAAAGGGTACCTGCATTCATAAAAGAAACCTTACTAAAACTCACAGCATGCTTTGCACTGCACTTTATAATCATCTCTCTCATCACTGGAGGGATTATGGAAACAGATTATGGAAATTCAACAGACATGTAGAGAAACTAACAGAAGTTATGAACCAAACGGATTTAACAGATATTTATAGAACATTCCATCTTACAAATAAAGGATATACATTCTTCTCAGAATCTCAAGGAACCTTCTCCAAAATTTACCATATAATCGGTCACTAAACAGACCTCAACATATACTGGAATGTATAAATATTTCCATGCATTCTATAAGATCACCACACACTAAGAGTGGTCTTCAACAAGGACAATAATGAGAGAAAGCTAACGTATATATGGAAGTTGAATATTGCTCTACTCTATGACAACTTGGTCAAGGAAGAAATAAAGAAAGAAATTAAAGATAACTTAATGAAAATGAAGATACAGCATTCCCAAATATATGTGACACAATGAAAGAAGAGCTAAGAGGAAAATGTATCTCTGAGTGCTTGGGAGAAGAAGCAGAAGAAAGCATATATCAGCAGCTTGACGGCACACATTAAAGCTATAGAACAAAAAGAAATAAGTAAACCCAAGAGGGGTAGAAGGCAGGAAATAATCAAACTCAGAGCGGAAATCAACCAAGTAGAAACAAAAAGGACTTTACAAAGAATCAACAACACGAGAAGCTGTTTCTTTGAGAAAAACAACAAGATATATAAGTCTTTAGCCAGACTAACCAGATCTCACAGAGACAGTATCCAAATTAACAAAATCAGAAATGAAAAGAGAGACATAAAAACAGAATTTGAAGAAATTGAAAAAATCAAGAGATTCCACTTCAAAAGCCTATATTCAAGAAAACTGGAAAATATTGATGCAATGGGCAATTTTGTAGACAGATACCAGGTACCAACGTTAAATCAGGAACAAATAAACCATCTAAATAACTCCATAAATCCTAAAGTAATAAATGCAGTTACTTAATGTCTTTCAACCAAAGATATCCCAGTTCCAGATGAGTTCAGTGCAGCATTTTATTAAACATTCAAAGAAGACCTCATAATAATACTGTCCAAACTAGTCCACAAAATTGAAACAGAGCACTATCAAATTGCTTCTATGAAGCCACAATTACTCGTATACCTAAACCACACAAAGACCCAACAAAGAAAGAGAACTTGAGACCAATTTCCCTTATGAATATTGATGTAAAAATACTCAATAAAATTCTTGCAAACCAAATCTAAAAAAATCAAAACATTCATCCGCCATGATCAGGGATGTAGGGATGTTTTAATATAAAGAAAACCATCAATGTGATCCAACATGTAAACAAACTCAAAGATAAGGACACATGATCATTTCTTTAGGTGTGGAGAAAGCATTTGACAAAATTCAACAACAATTCATGATAAAAGTCATGGAAATATCAGGAATTGAAGGCCCATATGTCAACATAGTGAAAGAATTATACATCAAACCTCTAGATAAGATCAAACTAAATGGAGAGAAACTTGAAGCAAGCTCACTAAAATCATGGACTATACAAGGCTGCCCACTCTCTCCCTTCCTATTCAATACAGTTCTCCATGTCATATCCAGAGCAATCAGACGACAAATGGAAGACAAAGGATACAAATTAGAAGGGAAGAAATCAAAATATCACTATGTGCACATGATACGATAGTACACTTAAGAGATCCAAAAATTCCACCAGAGAACTTCTTAACCTGATAAATAACTTCAGCAAAGTGTCAGAGTAAAAATTGACTCAAACATACCAGTAGCCTTCCTGTCCTCAATGGATAAACAGGCTGAGAAAGAAAATAATGAAATCACAAACTTCACAATGGTCCCAAATAATATAAAATGTCTTGGTGTAAGTTTAACCAAGGAAGTGAATGATCTGTAAGACAAGATGTTCAAGTATCTGAAGAAAGAAATTGAGGAAGATCTCAGAAAATAGAAAGACCTTCCATGATCATGGATTGACAGGATTAATATAGTAAAGATGAGAATTTTGCCAAAAGCAATGTACACATTCAAGGCAATCTCCATCAAAACTCCTACTCACTTCTTTAATAGAGATAGAAAGAACAATTTACAAATTCATTTGGAATTAGAAAAAGCAAGGATATCTAAAACTATCATCAACAATAAAAGATCTTCTGGGAGTATCATCACCCCTGAACTTAAGCAGAATTACAGAGCAATAGTGATAAATACTGCATGGTATTGGTACAGTGACAGGTGGATAGCCTAGTTGAATAGAATTGAAGGCCCAGAAATGAACCCACACAATAATCATTTGATATTTGGCAAAGGAGAAAACCATCCAAAGGAAGAAACATAGCATTTTCCAAAATAGTGCTGGTTCAACTGGAAGTCAGCATGTAAAAGAATGCAAATTATCCCATTTTTATGACCATGTACTAAGCTAAAGTCCAAGTGAATCATGAACCTACACATCAAACCAGATACACTCAAACAAATAGAAGAAAAGGTGGGTAAAAGTCTTGAACACATGGGGACTAGAGAACATTTCCTGAATAAAACACCCATGACTGATGCTTTAAGTTCAAGAATTGACAAATAGGACCTCAAAAAACAGCAAAGCTTCTGTATGCCCAAAGACTCTGTCATTTGGATAAAACTCCAACCAACAGATTGGGAAAAGATTTTAACCTATCCTATATCTGATAGTGGGTAAAATCCAAAATATACATAGAACTTAAGAAGTTAGACTCTAGAAAGCAAAAATACCCTATTAAAAATGGGGTACAGAGACTTACAAAACATTCTCAGCTGAAGGTTTTTAAATGGCCAAAAAACAACAATTAAATGTTCAACATCCTTAGTCATCAACGAAATTCAAATCAAAACAAATCTGAGATTCCACCTCACATCAGTCAGAAAGGCTAGATATAAATCTCAAGTGACAGCAGATGCTGGCGAAGATGTGGAGAAAGAGGAACACTCCTCCATTGTTGGTGGGATTGCAGACTGGTCCAATCCTTTTGAAAATCAGTCTGAAGGTTCCTCAGAAAGTTGGACATTCCATTACCTTAGGACACAGCTATACCACTCTTGGGCATATACCCAAAAGA
Organism: Rattus norvegicus; assembly: GCF_021556685.1. Lineage (NCBI taxonomy): Eukaryota > Metazoa > Chordata > Mammalia > Rodentia > Muridae > Rattus > Rattus norvegicus. The sequence continues at coordinate 7,026,410 of NC_141555.1, forward strand.
TGGTCCAACATACAAAAGCTAAATATATTCAACTATGTTCATAGCTGCCTTAATTAAAATAACCAGAAGCTGGAAAGAAACCAGATGCCCTTTAACAGAGGAATGGATTCAGAAATGTGGTATATCTACACAATGGAATATTACTCAGCTATCAAAACAATGACTTCATGAAATTCAAAGGCAAATGGAATGATCTAGAAAATATCATCCTGAGTGAGGTCACTCAATCACAGAAAAACACATGCGGTATACATTCATTGAAAGGTAGATATTATCCAAAAAGCTTGAATTACCCATCATGCAATACACAGACCACATGAAATCCAAGAAGGATGACCAAAATTCAGATGCTTCACTCCTTCTTTAAAAGGAAAACCAAAATACCCATAGGAGTGGATAAGGAGGCAAAGTTTATTGCAGAGACTGAAGTACCTGCCATTCAAAGCCTGTCCCATATGTATCCTATACATATACAGATACCAAAAGTAGATAAGATGGATGAAGCTAGGAAGTGCAGGCTGACAATAACTGGATATTGATCCCTCCTGAGAGACATAGCGAGAGTATGTCAAAACAGAGGCAAATGCCATCAGTAAACTACTGAACCAAGAATCAGACCCCAGTTGGAGGAATCAGAGAAAGGATTGAAAGAGCTGAAGGGACTTTCAACTCAATAATAATAACAATGCCAACCTACCAGAGCTTCCAGGGACCAAACCACCACAGAAAGATTATAAATTGACTGACCCATGGTTCCAACTGCATGTAGCAAAGGATGGCCTTGATGAGAAACAGTGGAATGAGAAAAAATTTTTTCTGACATGGTTTGTCCTCCAGGGTAGGGGAATGTGGGGAGGTGTGGGGTGCCCGTGTGGGGATTTGAACTCCCTTATAGACGGGTAGGGGGAAGGGTTAAGGTGCTTATGGACTGGAAACCTGGAAAAGGTAATAATATTCGAAATGTAAACAGGAAATACCCAACAATGAGACAGAGAGATTCAGAGAGAGAGAGAGAGAGAGAGACAGAGAGACAGAGACAGAGACAGAGACAGAGACAGAGAGAGACAGAGAGAGACAGAGTGAGAGAGAGGGTGAGGAGGAGAGGGAGAGAAGAAGAAGGAGGAGGAGAAGGAGGATTAGGAGGAGGAGGAGGAAGAGGAGGAGGAGGAGTTGACACAGAAAGAAAACTAAACTTTAATTCTTCCTCAATCCGTCTCTTCCTCAGCTTTTGTTTAGTCAATCATTTTATTGAGACGTTATAAGGGTAATTTCTGGTGTTACTTTGAGACACCATCTCATTGTATACTTTAGTCCCTTACAATCTACTCGCCCCCTCTTCTGCAATGTTCCTCTGCCTTGAATCAAGTGACATTTTGTAGATAGTGCCATTGAGACTGGATTTGAAGGTTCTATCCTGCATTTTGAATGTATGGGATTTTTACTGTGATCTTTGTTGCAGAGACTGTAATTAAATCTGTATATAAGGCACATGGCTTTGATTGTTGTTAGGTATGATACTGGCTTAAGTAAGTAAGGGGCTGTACATTCTCCCCCATAACCACAGCTTCAATATGCTTATATATGTGGCTAAATTACCAGTACCATCCATGTTCATTGAACTGGACTTAAGCAAAATTAGAGATCTCTAGGCTATCACAAAGCTATTTATAACACTGCACTGCCCTTATGGTTATCCTGTCATGTTGATCATTGTGTTTACAGGCATGATGTGAACAATCACTTGAAGCTGACAAGACTGATGATTGTAATTACAGGTTATACTAGATATACGACCTGTGCCTGGCACATCTTCCTGTATTAGAATATTGACGTTCTGATAGGCAGAAGGATGTAAAAGTCAAATTTAGACTTTACTAAAAAAAGGAAATTAAAATTTTCCTGCTATAGCACGTTTAATTAATTGAAGCAAAATAAAATCTATTTACTTGATGTTGGGGAAATATCATTTAACAATATAATCCTAACTCCTTTTAAGTGATTAAAAGTCATAGATAGTTGGTAGGTGTCATACTGCGTAAAATAGGCATCAGGATTGTGACAATGAAATATTCTCTGTTTTATGCAAATGCATAGTAATAATGAACAAAATTATGTACCAAGCTTCATGCTTTAGGTAACTAATTGCATGTATTCAATTGTAATTAGGATAATTTCATATTAGCTAGGTATCAAATGCATAATAATTATGACTAAATTATTAATTAAATATTAAAATAATCATACTAGAGTTACCAAGTGGATATGGAAAATAAAATATATTAGAATAATCAAAAATATTATTAAAAGACAAATGATGAAAACATTGTATATATAAAAGCAGCCTGGAGCTATATGTCACCTTAAACTGTTAGAGTGTGTTCCAGTGAGGTGGTTTAACAGATAAAATTTCATGCCAAGAAAAACCAAGAACCTAAGTTTGATACCTATACATATATGTTTGGAAGACTTCTATATTCACTACATGACCAGAACACATAAAAGCTTACACAGAATATTAATAATGAGACTAATGAGAACAATAATAATAAGAAAAAGAAAAAAAAACAAAACTCTAGGAAAATTTTAAAAAAATAATGTATTGGCCTTCAAATAGAAAATTCAACACATTTTTTAGTACATTAACTATTTAAAGAAAAATTAAACGGTTTTTACTTCATTCTATATGAAAGCAAAATCACATCAGATGGATTTTGTAAAGAAAGAGAGAACTTCAAACTGTACAATTAATATAGTCTTTGCAGAGGAAAGAAACAGACACTAACCCAAGGTTCTATATGTAAACATTTGGAGGGTTTACTGCATAATAGTAACATATTTAATCCAACACATCTTACGATGATAAAGAAAAGAAAACTGGAAAAAATAATGTCTGAATGTAGTCATAGCACTTAAAATGTGGCAAGATGTCTCAAGTTCAAAGACACCCTGAAATACATGAGAAAATTATAAATAGGTTCATTTTATTATGGAGTTAAGTATTGTAGTATTAGCTTAGTGGTTAAGAGCACTTACTACTCTGTAGAGCAAACACGTTCAGTTTACAACATCCTTCAAGCCACTTGCAACCAGCTGTAAAAGCAGCTCCAGGGGATCTGACATCTCCTGGTCTCCCCAAGTGGCTGTTTTCATGTGCACAAATCTATACATAGACATTCACAAATAACAGATCAGTAAAATAAAAAGACTCATGAATGTATTTTCTGTACATATTATGAATACTAAGCATTCTACATATGCAAACACAATTGATGCAAGTCATAAGAATTGAGAAAATCGCATATAGTATGAAGTGTAAATTAAGGATTAATGCTTACACTGTTCAGTAAGCTTAAAAGGCTAAACTTCACGATTGGATTGCAATGTAGATGTTAAAAAGAATCTAGCATTTGAATTCATGAGTGAAACTATTTTATAAATTATTTTATTTATTAACATTCCTGCCATTGTGCCATGTCCCCTCCTACAGTTCCTCATCCCATTCCAACTCTTCTTCCCCTGACTTGAAGAGAATGTTCCCCAGACCCTGCCAGGCACCATAATCCCTGGGGCCTCAAGTCTCTCAAGGATTAGGCCAGACCAGGCAGTCCTCTGCTGTACATGTGTCAGGGCATCAGACCAACTTGTGTATCCTGCCTGGTTGGTGGCTCAGTGTCTGGGAGATATCAGCATTCCGGAGTAGTTGAGACTGCTGGTCTTCCTATAGAGGTTGCTCTCTGCTTCAACTTCATCAATCCTTCCCCTAATTCAACAACTGACAGAAGTCAGAGACTGATACAGTTTTAAAATATATGTATCATTTAATTTTGAATGGTATAATACGGGTTCTTTCATATAGAATTGATGGCAATATGTATTTATTATAGCCTTTTGAGATGGAAATTTGGCAGTATTTATACAAGTATTACATTACTTAACAGCCTTGACATCATTCCAACAATGTGTTTTGTAATTTATACAAAATATAATGTAAAATTCACCACTGAGTACAGTGCCTGAGTCAGTGTCCATGCTGATTTTCTGTAGCGTACTTTACTTAATGAAAATAAAAATAATCTGAATGCCATAATTAGGCTATTGTTTAAACAAATGAGTATACTACCATTTATTACATGCATGATGTTCCATGAAGAATTTCTCCATACACATGTATTCAAGATATATTGTTAAATGAAAAACAAATGCCAGAATATTGCATTATGTAATCAAACTTCATAAACAGAAGATTTACACATATTCTATAGTTTTGTCAATGTAGAGTAAACCTGCCTCAACAGCAGGGGAGACAGGAGACAGAACACTGGGAGTTCTAGGTCAATTTGAGCTACACAATGAGACCCAATTTTAAAAACAAATAGATCAGATTTGAAAGAATGTCTGTCAAACCGTTCTTAGTGGTTACATTAGGAAGTTTTACGGAAGCAAGTTATACTTGGACAATTCCATACATGCACAATACATGTATGGAAACCATCTACACTCCCAATCTCCTATCTACCCCAACCAACATACCCTCTTTAGACCATATCCCCATAGCACGTGCATGTCTTTTATCTTTTTCTTCATGACACCCTCGATTTAACCTGAGACTCTTCTGTGAACATGGGCATGAAGCTATACATGTAACAACTGGTAAGACACCCGTGGCTACATCATTTTCTATTCTCCAACACTGTGCTTAGTTCCTTTGAATAGGCAGGATCAATATTATATAGAGTCTGTTCAGATAGATGTAACTATTGTGAATTCCTGAGTGCCACAACTGTATCAAGCTCAGAGGACAGCATCTCACAGATCTTCTTACCTATTAAATAGCCCTTGAAAAAAGTCAAGACCTGCATATCACCTTATCTCTAAACCAGAAGTTATCTCCAATGGGTAATCATTTGAAACTGAAAACTCAGTTTTCTCCAAGGGAATCTCACTGGGTACCCAAACTAATTCTAAGGGGAGGCTGTGTATAAAGCACTAACGAACTGAACATCATTTTTGGAGGATCCTTGTCTCATAATGGGTCAGGACTTTTTCTTCAGAAAGTCTTTTTCCTTTTGTTATTTGTTTATCTATTAATGTTTACTCTGTATGTTTTGAGTGTATATTTTTTCCTGGTTTTATGTTTCCGTGGAATTCCTAAGTGTGAGAATGGAAGTCTGGGTCTCTGTGTCTGTATCTGATTCTGTACCTTGTATTGGATCTTTTCTATCTGCTTGTTTTGTTCAACTCCATTTCATTAACTTTCATTTTATTTTTATCCCTTAGATGACTGTTTGTTTTCTAGTGAGAGTCAGAAGAATGTAGATACAGATGACCGGGGAGGTATAGAAGAAGGGGGGAATAGAGGAAAGGGAAATCATAATTCAAACATATTGCATGAAAAAGTCTAATTTTAAGAAAAGAATTTTAAAAACATACTTTCTAGGGCCTGTCTGCCCACTTTTCTCAATGTCCTAACTAATATCATCATATTAAAAGTTAATGAAAACATTTTAAACCCTTTCCAAGGCACAGAAAATTATTTGTTTACAGCCAATCTGGAACTGCTACTATGGGAGTGAAGCTTCAGTAGAGTTGCAACATTGCAGTAGGAATGTCTTTAAATGCTCAGAGATATTAATCCACTCAAGTCCAGTGGGAGTTTCGTGTGATGGATGTTACAAATTTTCAATGGGAAGATATACATTTTCGATACTTCAGTTTTCATGCAACTGTTCAAGATCAAATTAAATGTTGTTTGGGATACAAACATGGAATAGGTATGATCCTTTGAAATTTTCATAATTAACCCAAATACTAGTAAAATACCATTAATAAATCAGAATATATTGTATCCTTAGCCCATATCAAAATGACAATTAAGAAAGAGAAGTAGATGTGTATCAGTGCATAAAAGCTGTTTCTGGAGAGGCACTATTTTATTTCTGGGACAATTTCACTTCGTTGGTAGATGGGTTAAATCAAAGTTTGATAATGAAGGCCTTGCTTTAAAAGACCATTCTCTCACTAAGGGACTCTCAAACCCTGACGTATAGAATGCTAGCATTTAAATCAATCATCTGAAGCAACTTTGGCATTATAACATTATGTTATTATGACTGAACATGTCTTAGTGTTCATCAATATCTCTTCTTCAAGCAGAATACTTCTCATTTCATTCTTTGGTGTAACAAAATTCCAAATTCAACTTCATGTAAATTAGATGATGATGGTGATGATGGTGGTGGTGATGGTGGTGGGTGTGGTGGTGGTGGTGGTGGTGGTGGTGGTGGTGGTGGTGGTTATGTTGGTGGTGGTGGTGAAGATGATGAAGAAGAAGTCAAAAACGATCTTTTGGGATAGAGAACAAAGCCCATACAATTTTCAGCGTTTAACCTATATTTAGTGTGTCTAGGATCGACAGTGAAAAATAACCTATTGTAAGTGCTATGTTGCTAAGGAAGAGCTTTAAGCTCATCAATACCCCACAAACCACCAGAAGAGAAAGCAAATTTTGTCATGAGAAATTTATACATATTCTCACATGAAACCGTTACCAAAACCGTAGCAATGAATCAATTTAATTTTGTGAGGCATCAAATTGCCTTTCAGAATTTAGCTAATTAAAATTAAGTGGTCATGTACAGAGTGCACTCTCTGGCTGTCAGGACCAAAGCCCATAGATTTTAGATCTTGCTGTCCTAGAATTTTAAAAATGAATGACATAATTGATGACAATGTGCAACCCTATAAGTCTTACCATATAAGTCACAAAGATACCATAATATATGCTGAGTATCAGGGTAGAACTTTTTTACACATATATATTCAGAGTTTCAAAGAGTAAAATGGTTGAGGTTAAGAACAGGGCATTTTTCGGTTTGGATTTATATCTCTAGTGTGCAGTTTGGTTTTGGTGGATCATTACACAGTGTTTCATTTTATTTTATTTGAACAGGTGATATAAGTTAACTGTAGAGATTAATGAGCCGCATTTTGATATTTCCATAATGCAGTCACCATGCACTGAACTAATGTATCTTCTTTTTTTCACTGAATTTTCTGCAACTTACAAAAAGTTAGGATACTCTATTCTACTTTTTGGGAAAAAATGACTTCCATAGGATATAAAAATCCTTAATATATTTTCAGAACTTTTTCTTATTTTAGAATTTTTATTTATACTTCACACATGTATACAATGTACCTTGATTACACCGATCCTTAACTTGGTTCTACTATCTCTGGATACATTCCCTTTCCAGCTTCATGTTCTTTATATTTTCCTGTTTTATTTTCTTTATAATCCATAGGTTCACTGAGTACTGCCTGCTGGGTTCTTTCTAATTCATTGTCTTAATTGTGTACAGGACTTGTGCATACGACTGTAGATGCAGTGAGTCTATAGGTCCAATAACTGTGTCATGTCTACATGTCACGATTGCTTCCTCGCACTCCTCAAGTTCTGCCTTCTCCTTTTTCTGCTATGTTTCCCCAGCCTTATGATCAGCTTTCTTTTTCTCACAGTCTTAGTACTTATATCATTTACACAGATCTACAGTGATTGCTGCGCAGTACACCTATACATTTCTCTGACCACAGCTCATAAAAGCAGTAATGTATGAACAAAAACAGTAAGTATTGGAAGGCAGTTTGACAACATGGCCATTTAGCAAACCAGGAATAGTAGGATCCTTTCTATGGCCATGAACTCTGACCAAGTTTATAACATGACATCTGACTTTCCTTCTATAGAAGAGGCTTCAAAGTCAAACAAAGAGCAGTTGGACACTTTCATAAGATTTATATAATTGTCTTCATACTTCTGAATTTTCAACTGGCACAATGATATCTAGTTTCATCAATATCCATGCTAATGATATAATTTTGCTCTTTTAATGGTTAAATAAAGGTCTGGTGCCTATATAAATTATTTTTCCAATTTTGTAACATGGATATTTTGAAGAGCAAGAAGGTAAATACATTCATGGAGTTATAACTGGAATAGACATTTTTCTCAAGGTACATATTCCTTCAGTGGTACTATTGAATCACAAATAATTTCAGTTTTCAGTTTTATATTAATTTCTTTAGTTTCTATATTAAATTTTAGATCCAACAAACATATACCAGGGTTCTTTGCTCCAGCAACACTATACAAACACTGTCATTTGTATTTGTAACTCATCAACGGTTAGTGGGTTTAGTATTTCTCATATGATTTTTGATAATTACTGTGCCATTATTTTAAGCATTTATTCAAATATATAGCATATTTAATTGCATTACTTTATTTCTGATGAATAAGGTTTTTTGTGTCTTATAGATATGATCCATAAGTCAGATAAAGAGCCAGTAGAGTTTCTCCATCGTTATTTAGTTGGTATCTCATAATGACACGCATTGTGTAGATGTGCCATATTTCCTGTATCCATTCCTCTTTTGAAGAGCATCTGGGTTCTTTCCAGCTTCTGGCTATTATAAATAAGGCTGCTATGAACATAGTGGAGCGCGTGTCTTTGATACATGTTGGGGCATCTTTTGGGTATATGACCAATAGAGGTGTAATTGGGTCTTCAGATACCTCAATGTCCAATTTTCCAAGGAACCTCCAGACTGATTTCCAGAATTGTTGTTCCAGTCTCCAATCCCACCAAAAATGGAGGGATGTTCCTCTTTTTCCACATCCTCACCGGGATTTGCTATCACCTGAGTTTTTGATCTTAGCCATTCTGACTGGTGTGAGGTGGAGTATCGGGCTGTTTTGATTTGCATTTCCCTTATGACTAAAGACGTTGAACATTTCTTTAGGTGTTTCTCAGCCATTCGGCATTCCACAGTTGTGAATTCTTTGTTTAGCTCTGAACCCCATTTTTAATAGGGTTATTTGTCTCACTGCAGGCTAACTTCATGATTTCATTGTATATTTTGGATATAAGCTCTCTATCTGTTGTAGGATTGGTAAAGATCTTTTTCCAATCTGTTGGTTGCCATTTTATCCTAACAACAATGTCCTCTGCCTTTCAGAAACTTTGCAGTTTTATGAGATCGCATTTGTCAATTCTTGATGTTAGAGCATGAGCCATTGATGTTTTGTTCAGGAAATTTTCTCCAGTGCCCATGTGTTCGAGATACTTCCCCAAATTTCTCCTAGTAGTTTGAGTGTTTCTGGTTTCATGTGGAGGTCCTTGATCCAGTTGCACTAAAGGTTTCTACAGGGCAGTAAGTATGGATCAATTTGCCTTCTTCTACATGCTGACCTCCAGTTAAAACGGCACCATTTGCTGAAATATGCTATCTTTTTTTTTCCATTGGATGGTTTTGCCTCCTTTCCCAAAAATTAAGTGACCATGGGTGTATGGGTTCATTTCTGGGTCTTCAATTCTATTCCACTGGTTTATTTTCCTGCCTCTGTCTCAATGCCATACAGTTTTTATCAAAGTTTCTCTGTAATACTCCTTGAGTTCAGGGATAGTGATTCCCAGGGAAGTCCATTTATTGTTGAGGACAGTTTTAGCTATTCTGTGTTTTTTCTTATTCCAGATGAATTTATGAATTTTTCTGTCTAACTCTATGAAGAATTGGATTGAAGTTTTGATAGCGATTGGAATGAATCTGTTGGTTGCTTTTTGTATAATGGCCATTTTACTGTATTAATCCTGCCAGTCCATGGACTTGGGAGATCTTTCCATCTTCTGAAATCTCCTTCAGTTTCTTCAGAGACTTGATGATCTGCTAATATGCTCATATCTTTTACTTGCTTGGATAAATTCACCCCGAGATATTTTATATTATTTGGGGCTATTGTGAAGGGTGTCATATACCTAGTTTCTTTCTCTGCTTGATTAGCTTTTGTGCAGAGTTATTTTAATCAACAGCCACTTTGCTGACATTGTTTATAAGGCTTAGCAATTCTCTGGTGGTACTTTTGAGGTCACTAAGTATACTATCATATCAACTACAAACAGTTCTATTTTGACTTCTTTCTTTCCTACCTATATCCCTTTGACCTCCTTCAGTGTCTGCTTGCTCTGGCTAAGATGACTAGAACTATAATGACTAAGTTGTGAGAGACTGGGCAGCCTTGTCTAGTCCTTGATTTCAGTGTGATTGGTTTAAGTTTTACTCCACTTAATTTAATGTTAGCTAGGGATTTCCTGTATATGTTTAGGTGTGGGCCTTAAATTCCTGTACTTTCCAGGACTTATATGTTGAATTTTGTCAAAATCTTTGTCTAATTACTTTGTGTTTGTTTATATAGTGAATTACATTGTTGGTTTTCTGTATATTAAAGCATCCCTGCAAGCCTGGGATGAATCCTACTTTATCATAGTGGATGACTGTTTAATGTTTTGTAGGATTAGGCTTGCAAGAATTTAATTGAGTATTTTTTTTTACCTATATTGATAAGAGAAATTGGTCTGAAGTTCCCTTTCTTTTTTGGGCCTTTCTGTGTTTTAGTTATAAGAGTAATTGTGGCTTCATGAAAGCAATTTGGTAGTACTCCATCTGTTTCAATTTTATGGAATAGTTTGGACAGTATTGTTACGAAATTTTCAATGAATTTTGGATGGATTTCTGCACTAAACCCATCTGATCCTGGACTCTTTTTGGTTGGGAGCGTTTTGATGATTGCTTGTATTCCTTTGGGAGTTATGGGTTGTTTAAATGGTTTATCTTTAAGTGACTTAGCTTTGGTAACTTGTATTTGTATAGAAAATTGTCCTTTTTCTCCAGATTTTCAAGTTTTGTTGAACATAGGCTTTTGTAGAACAATGATTTTTTTTTTTAATTTCCTCTGATTCTGCTGTTACGGTTCCCTTTTTAATATTTCAGTTTGTTAATTTGGACACACTCTCTGTATCCTCTGGTTAGTCAGGCTATGGGTTAATGTATCCTGTTGATTTTCTCAGAGAACCAGGTTTTGATTGTGTTGGTTCTTTATATTGTCTCTTTTTCCTACTTGCTTGATTATGATTGCCTGAGTATGATTATTTCCTGACTTCTACTACTCCTGCATGAATTTGCTTCTTTTTCTTCTAGAGGTTTTAGGTGTGCTGTCAAACTGCTGATGTATGCTCTCTCTTGTTTATTTCTGTTGGCACTCAGAGCTATGAGATTTCCTCTTAACACAGCTTTCATTGTGTTCCAAGAGTTTGGGTATATTGTACCTTCATTTTCACTGAATTATAAAAAGTCTTTAATTTCTTCCTTTAATTTTTCCTTGACCATGTTATAATTGAGTAGAGCATTGTTCAACTTCCATGTATATGTGGGTGTTCTTTCCTAAATTTATTGAAGAACAGCCTTAGCCCATGATAGTCTGGTAGAGTGCATGGAAATATTTCTATCTTCCTGTATCCTTTGAGGCCTGCTTTTTGAGTGATAATATGATCAATGTTGGAGAAAGTGTCATGCGGTGGTGAGAAGAAGGTATGTCCTTTTGTTTTGGATAGAATGTTCTCTAAATTTCTGTTAAGTCCATTTAGTTTATACCTTCTGCTAGTCTGTCTATGTCTCTGTTTAATTTCAGTTTCTCTGATCTGTCCAGTGGTGAGAATGGGGTGATGAAATCTCATACCCTTATTATTTGTGGTGCCATATGTTCTTTGAACTTTAGTAAGGTTTCTTTTATGTATGTAGGTGCCATTGTATTTGGAGCATAGATATTTATGATTTCGAGTTCATCTTGTTGGATTTTTCCTTCAATGAATATGAAGTGTCCTTCCTTATGCTTTTTGATGACTTTAGGTTGAAAGTCGATTTTATATGACATTAGAATATCTACTCCAGCTTGCTTCTTCAGACCATTTGCTTGGAAAGTTGTTTTCCAGCCTTTTACTCTAAGGTATGGTCTGTCTTTGTCTCTGAAGTGTGTTTCCTGTAGTGCAAAATACTGGGTCCTCATTACATATCCAGTGATCAATCTGATTATTTTTAGTGGGGAATTGAGTCCATTCATGTTGAGATATTAACGAATAGTGATTGTTACTTTCTGTTATTTTCATAATTGGAGGTTAGTTTATGTTTGTGTGCTTCTCTTCTCTTTGTTTTTTTGTGAGAAGATTATTTTCTTGTTTTATCTATGATTTTCCTTGCCTCCTAGTGTTGGGGTTTGCCAGTTAGTGTCCTTTGTATGGCCGGATAGGTAGAAAGATATTTTGTAAATTTGGTTTTGTCATGGAATATCTTGGTATCTCCATCTATGTTAATTGAGAGTTTAGCTGGATACAGTAGCCACGGTTGGAGGTTTTGTTCTCTCAATGTCTGTATGACATCTGTCCAGGATTTTCTGGCGTTCATAGTCTCTGGTGAGAATTCTGGTGTAATTTTGATAGGTGTGCCTTTATATATTACTTGACCTTTTGCCTTACTGCTTTTAATATTTTTATTTGTTTTTTGCCTTTGATGTTTTGTCTATTATGTGGTGGGAGGATTTCCTTTCCTGGTCCAATCTGTTTGGAGTTCTGTAGGCTTTGTGTATGTACATGATCATCTCTTTCTTTAGATTAGGGAGGTTTTATTCTGTAATTTTGTTTAAGATATTACTGTCCCTTGATGTTGGCAGTATTCATTCTCTTCTATACCTTGTATCCTTAGGTTTGATATTCTGATTGTGTCCTGGACATCCTATATGTTTTGGGCTAGGTGCTTTTCTGTTTTACATTATCTTTGACAGTTGTGTCAATGATTTCTATGAAATCTTCTGCTTCTTAGACTATGTCTTCTGTCTGTTTTATCCTGTTGGTGATTCTCACATCTGTGACTCCTGGTCTCTTTCCTAGGATTTCCATTTCCACAGTTGACTTCCTTAGTTCTTTCTTTATTGTTTCTATTTCCCTTTTTAACTCTGGGATGTTTTCTTTCATTTCCTTCTCCAGTTTTGCTGTTTTTCCAGTAGTTCTTTAAGGTAGTTTGAGTTCCTTCTTTCTGGGATTCTACTTGTTTACTTCTGTATTTTATGTTGTCCTGTATTTTCTTAAGGGAGTTATTTATGACCTTCTTAACATCCTCCCCTGTCATGATAAACTGAGAATTTAAATCTAGATCTTGCTTTTCTGGTATGTTTCGATATCCAGTGTTTACTTTACTTTACTTGGGCTCTGATGAGGCCAAGTAGTCTTCATTTCTATTGTTTGCATTACTGTGATTGCCTCTAACCATCAGATAGTCTCTGGATTTAGCTTGTCTTGCTCTTTCAGACCTTGGCTGGACCATCCGTTAGGCTCATGTGTCAGGACTACTGTAGACATTTTTTTCCTGTTATGGGAATAGAGTATTCTGCTCTCATGCATGCAGTTGTTCCTGTCCATTGGCTTTCAGATGTCCCTGTGGCAGGAACCAAATGGAACTTCCCAAACTTCTCCTAGGTACTTCTGTGGGGAGAGGTGGCTCAGAAGGCACAAGGTACTTTCCTCTTGAGTCAGGAATCTGGGCCGAGAGTAGTCTCCTCTGGTTTCCCAGGAGTGTCTGCTCCCCTGAAGGTCTAGTTCCCCCACCTTCAGGATTTTTGTGCAGGGAGCTGTTTGTCCAGTTCTGTTCAGATCCAGGCACATTCTGTAACATGGTGCTCCTTCAGTTTTACTCCTCCTATATTCCTGGGTCCAGAGGCACTATACTGTTTTGTATTGGGCCAGAGATATGGGTAATGGTGGGCAGAAGTGGCAGTCTCTGGTACTTGTAGGCTCAGTATTGCCCACACTCCTGTGTGGTGAGCTCTCCCACAACGTCTAAGACCAGGGAGCTCTAGGTGGGATCAGAGAGTTTAAGGAGCCAGCTAGAAACTGGAAGTGCCTGGTCCCAGAGGAGTTCAGACTTTGTGTGTCCTGAGTCTACTAGTCAGCTCACTTTGAGCAAAAAAGTTCGATTTACCTCTTGTCTCAGGCCTGAACTTGCTCATTTGGTGACTTTCAGCTTTCCATGCATGCTGCAACCAGAAATGTCCTGCGCCTAGTGCTAAGTCCCTATGCACAGGAGGCCCAGATGGAGCTATGTATTTTTTCCTGAGTCAGGAATATGAGCAGAGTTCTCAGGGGTTTCAGCCCCTCTGATGTCTAAGTCTTCCTCACCCCACATGAGATTTGTTTGTAGGATACTGTTTGGACCAGTTCAGATGCAGGTGCAGTTTGGACTTCAGGGCTCCTACAGCTGGACTGCTCTTATATTCATGTGTCCAGAGGCACTATGCAGTTTCCTCTTGGGCTAGGAATATGGGAAAAGTGGGCAGAAGTGGTAATCTCTCCTTCCCTGAGCTCTCAGTATTGCTCACTCTTCTCGGTGGTCAGCTCATTATCCCACAGAATTTCCAAAAGAGTTTCAAATGTTCATTCCCTATCCTACAGGTCTCGAGTCTTGCCAATTCTCCTCCAAAGTGTTTTGGAGAAGACCCCTCTGGTCAAGGGGAGGTACAAAAGGCCCCATCAGACAAAGAGGGCTGCAAAAGTTCTTCTGTTAAAAGTAATCTCAGTGATTTCTCATATTCCACAAATGGATTAAGTCCTGCCCTCACTCCACCTGAGACTTTACTACCTTCGCCAGCTGCCAAAGCAGGGCAGAGAGCTATGTCGACTCACAAAGACAGTCAAAGAAGTCCCCCATCTCCACCACAGTGCCTTATGCAATCTGCTTCGTGTAAAATGAGTTTGAAACCTGATTCTGCTGACAAAGGGGATTTCAGAATTTCCCTATTAAACCAAGAGGACCTTCAATGCACTACACTATTAAAAATGGGCTTAAATCATCACTTATGGTTCAAGGAGGACAAAATCCCCAAGTGAACCTCATAACACACATACCAGCCCAAGCAGAAACAAAACTTACTGCATGTACACCATTAGTTCAAGGACCATTGCCGGTTTCAGAAGGGACTTTTTAGAGTTCCACACCCATGCAAGATGTGTTAGAAAATTCTCCGTCCACCCAAGGAACTCTTGTGCCTTCTGCATTTAAAATAATGTGATCTACTACATTCACCATCTCCCCCAGTACTTCAAATGTCCCTATACAACAGAGAATTATTCAAATATCCTCTACCACTGAAAAGGATCCTCCTGACTTGTCATTAGGCCCAAAAGAGCCAAGTTTAACACAACACATAGTCAATGAGCCATGCAGGCTCCATATTTATACAATGTGCAGAGAAGATAAAACATCCTCTCCCTCCTTAGGGGACTCCAGTTCATTCTGTCCTGAAAGGAGAGGCCCTAAAATTTTCTGCATACACATTAGAGATGCTAGAATTTCCCAAAACTAAGCAGGATTCTCTGAGTAGTACTCTATCTCATAAACATTCCCTAGGACAAGAAACATCTACAAAGTGAGTTCTACCCACAGCCACATCTTTAGAAAAGGCTTGTGGATGTGACACATGTACAAAAGATGTTCTAGGACATATTCCATCTGTAGAGAAGGTTATGGATCCAACCATATGTGAATGAGGAGTGGTGGAACATGATATGCAAACACCAGTGTCTGTAGCATCCTCGACATCTGAGAAAAGGGATTCCTTGGATTCCATTTGTGCAAAAGAATGCATACGAACTCAACAAACCCCCAGTAGGCTATAGGAACTTCCTTATCTCCTCAAGATCAGCCATCTTTCCCAACTAAAGAAGATTATACACACTCTTCCCAATATGCACAAACGGTTGCCAGTTCTTCTTTACAACCACAAGCAGACCAGAACATCTGACAAATACCTCAAAGACTCTGGATTTTACCTCATCTTCTGAAGGGGCCTTGGAACCTCTTTTGGCTATCAAGCAGTCTAGGGAACCTGACACCTCTATTTGAAAGTCTGTTTCCATTTCTCCAGCACAAGGAATTTTTCTTGGAACTTCCACAATTATACAATGATATCTAGAAACATCCTTATCTGCTCATGAGGCTCTTAGACCTCCACATTTGTCCATGATGCTCTAGGAGAAGTCACATTTTCAGAGGTAGCTCTAATACCTACCCCCCATTCTGTTGTCACATTCAGGATATCCACACATATACATGGTACATTAAAGACCTTCCTCATCTGAGAAGGATGTCTTAGGATCTACTGCATCTGAACAGCATGCTTTACAACTATCCCCATCTACCCAAGTAGATTTATTTCACATGTCCACTCTGGGGAGAAATAGTCGACCATCTCCCTCTACCAAAGTGGACCAGAGGCATCCAGTTTCTAGAAAAAAAGGGTTAAGATTTCATCTTTCTGATGGAGTCTTGAGAAATTTCTCCTCTAAGGAAGACAGTTTCAACCTTCCCCTTTCTGCCAAAAGAGATCTTGTGCCATCTTCTGCTCTCAAAGAGACACCAAATGTTACAACTACTCCTCAGTTTTGTCCCACAATTTTTCCATCTATCCAAAGGGCTTTGGAATTTTCCAAAAATGAAGGAAGTGTGGAAAGTTGCCAATCCTTACAAGAGTATGCTGGATTTTCCATATTGTCCCATGATTTCAAGTAACTCCTCCTTCTACCAAAAAGGCATGTTCACCATTTGCCCTAGAGTTTCAGGGAATTTCTTCACTCCTCTCTAGGGCTCCAGAAAGTGTTCTCCATGCTCAAAGTAATTTGTCATTGTGCAAATTAGATTTCAAATATACAAAACTTTTTTTATATATCCAAAGATTAGAGGGAAAGTCCACACTGAAAAAAAAATCATTTAGTCCTTGTGCCATTAGCCCAAGTATATCAGAAAAATTCTGTGTCTTCTAAAGCATCTAAAAATCAATCTGGCTCTAGCACTCTTCCTGGGAAACATTTACCATCAGCCAAACAATCCCCAGAACCATCAATATCTAAAAAGGGCTATCTAGAAACATTACCAGCTGCGCAAAGGTCTTTAGGATGTTCAGCAACTACTCCAAGAGCTCGGTTAACCTAGAGAGCAAAAGAACTAAAGCCATCTTCCCAGGGTGTTTTCCCAAGAACCACATATTTCTTCTTTTCTTTTATACCAAGACAGAAGGCCATCTTCCTTCTCCCCATCTCTGATCTCTTCGTTCTATTTGACCTCCCTACCAAATGGCTCTTTACTCTGAAATAGAGGCCAATTAGTAAAACATAGATATATGGAAGGAATATCTGAGAGGCAGTGGCTCACAAGACAACACTTGTGACGTCACAGATGAAGGTAGCACTCTCCAGGATACCAGAGATTTTTCAGGCAGAGCCTAATGATGATGTCACTGAGAACTGCCATGTCCTACCTGCTGAACAGATTTCCTTACATTAACCAGATTCAAGGGTGCCCTTTCCAGGAGAGTCTCCTGTGACACAGTGGAAACCTTTACGTACTACATCTCTCTAAAGATAGAGACTTCTCTCTGCTTCATTAGTGGTTACATGCTCTGAATAAAGGAAGTTAGTCAGGGGCTTTTCATGGGTAGAAAAGATCTAGGAACATGGAGAGAAGGAGATTCTTCTGGATATTAATTTTATTCCCAGGTCCAATCCTGTGACATAAACTTCAATTTCCTAGGTTTCTCTGTTTCCCAGGAGCCAGTATTTTCCCTACAGACATTTATTTGAGTGAATATTGTGCTATATTTTCTGATTGAAAAATTAATGGACAGGAGACATTATATATGTTCCTGCATGTGTACTCATAAATTTGATTTTTCCAATTCCATTTTTTGCAATGAATTTGGCAACAAACTTGGCCCAGCTATGTCGTGAATATAAGAGTGGAAATATTGTGTACCTACTTCAAATGATCAAATACCAAATCATTATTTTACCCACAAATTACCAGACATCAGTAATGAAAAGGACAACATGGACTATAGAATATGGTTCTGGAGTTGTATTAGATATTAGTTCTCTAATATCGACGTTTCTGTGTTCCCAGAAAAAGACTTGAAGATTTTGGGTTTTTACCATGATTCCTTCTTCAGGCCAAACATCAGTTTCTGGGTTATGGGCAGCAAGAGGAATGGCTTGAGGTCCAGTAAAACCTCAACATCAATAGGTTATAAGAACAGGATGGAGTCTATTTGGCATTGTAATGTGTGGATCCTATATTCTTGATCTAGATACCCAGAATTCATGTAAATATTCCATCAAAGTTCATAGTTGTAGGAGCCACCAGATTATATATATATATATATATATATATATATATATATATATATATATTGAGAGAGAGATACATATAGATAGAGACATAGATATAGATGATATAGATATAGATACAGATATATCAGGCACCAAAACTAGATAAAATTGTTGAAGCTAAGAAGAACATGCTGCCAGGAAGTGGATATAGATCTTTCATGAGAGACACAGCTAGAGAATGTCAAATACAGAAGAGTATGCTAGTGGCAAACCAGAGTACTGAAAATGGACCTCTTGTTTGTAGGTGTTGAGAAAGGATTACAATAGCTGAATGGGCTTTCAAACCCATAAGAAAAACAATTTCAACTAACCAGAACTTTCTGGCACTAAACCAATATTCAAAGACTGTGTATGGACAGACCTATGGTTCCAACAGCATATGTGGCAGAGTATGGCGATTTCGGCATCAATGGAAGGAGAAGCCCTTGGTTCTCCCTAGTTTTTACTGGTAGTTCAAGGGAATGTCCAGGCACAAAAAGGGGTGTTATAAAAGAAGGGTAAGGGTACAGGTTAGGAATCTTATGGACAGGAAACTGGGAAAGGAAAAAACATTTGAAATATAAATATAGAATTATCAAATTAAAAAGAGCTATAAAATATGTGAAAAATAAATCAACGAAATAAAGAAAAGAAAATTGGTAGCTAACCAGACCTACTGACTCAGAAATCTAAAGAGTCCCTGTCAGGGAATTGTAGTTGGAATAATACTGGTGGCAAGACTGAGATGAATAAGTCCAAATTTGAAGCACTTTCTTTCCCAGATATCAGTCTCAGATACAAATTGCACTATAGGAATCCAAATCATGGAGGAGTTTACACTCAGGTGAGGACAGAGTACTTGTCTTTCCCTTCTTCCTTAGCAACTTTCTTTTCTGTGAAAAAGAATCAAAGCCATGAGCTCTCAGGAAAACAACTGGGCCCTTTCCAAAACCTGGCTTTAGGAATAACGAAATTAATTATATAAACTCACTGACTTCCAGGACTATAAAAAGCAGGGATGTACAGTTGCTTCTGGGAGGCTCTCAGCTCCGGATTCCCATATGTTGAAGGCTCAGATAAAGGCTATCTCTCCAGCAAACCCACTCAACCCCTAACCAGGACTCACTGAGATTTCCAATGGACCAAGTATTTCCTCTTTTTTTATACAAATTCAGAAGGCCAGCTTCCTTCTCCCCATCTGTGTTCTCTTTACCCTCTTTCTTCTCCCTCCGAAGTGGCTGTTTACTCTGAATTAGAGGCCAATTAGTAAACCCTAGAGGTACTGAAGGTATATCCGAGAGGCTGTTGCTGTCACAAAAACACTAGTCACATCCCAGAAGAAGCTAGGGCTCTCCAGGATACAAGAATTTTCAGGCAGGTCCTAATGATGGTGTCACTGAGAACTGGCATGGCCTACCTGCTGAACAGCTTTCCTTACATTGACCAGTTTCGAGAGTGCCTTTTCCAGGAGAGTCTCTTGTGACAAAGTGGAAACCTTTGTGTACTCCATCTCTCTAAAGCTAGAAACTTCTCTTGTCTTCATTTGTGGTTGCATGCTCTGAATAGAGAAAGTTAGTCAGGGTATCAGCATGGGTAGAAATGATTTAGGAACACAAAGTATAGGAGATTCTTTCATGTAATATTTTTATTCCCAGGTTCATTCCTGTGACATACAGTTCAATTTTCTAGATTTTCTCTATTTCCCAACAGGCAGTATTTTCCCTATAGACCATTAATTTACTGAATATTGTATTACAGAAATGTGATCATGTTCTAGTTTTCTTCTCTTGCTTAGTGCTGAAAAATGTGATACACAAATACAGTATTAAAATGAATATTACATAGTACACCTAAAGAAAACAAATTACTCCCAAGGCCAACGTAACTTCATTAGTAAGCAAGTTGATTTTATAGGGAAATGGTTAGATATTGTATTATTTATCTTTAAAAGTACTCTTATAAGAATCTTTAAAAAAACAGAAATCTAAACATCTGTATAAAAATGTCATATCTGCTTTAAATGATCAGAATGCACATCTGGCAATCCTTATTAAATCCTATCAGGAAGCTGAGGGTAAAACTGGGTCATAAATCATTCATCAACAGTCCTGCCTTTGTGACAGTCACACCATTTGCCTGTGCTGCGATTTTTCTTGATCCTTGACCTTAAAAGGTCCCAGCTTTTCTGAACTTAAAATTGTTCCATAAATTGTTTTTTACATCAGATTCAGTAGTGAAAACATCTTAGCCAGCTTCACGAACAATTTTATTTTTCCAAATTCTTTTTAAGGGTGGTGGTCATCGTTGACTATTCTACATTTCCTCAGGCAATGATTGAAGCATCGATCTGCCCCAGAGACAATTGCTAAAAGACCTTTACCACTATTATTGCAAATGTCAATGTCGCTGGCCTCTGAGTTGTTGGAAGCTCCATGAGTATTTTCATGCACTTCTTAGATTAAGAGAGATATAAGTGCAATAACCGAGTGACACTGTGCATGAAGTCCCCGTTCTGTTCATTACTCACCAAGGTCCAACGAGGCTGTGCTGAAGAGTGGGCCATACCCCAGGAGTTCTAAAGCTCTGTACCATTCCTCCTTCACAGTCCTTAGCAATACTCCATGTCAGAACAAAATTTGAACCATGCTTTTACCCTGGATAGAATTTCAAATAATATACTGAGTAGGAAGTGTGGGCATCCTTACATTGTCCTTGACTTTAATGGAATTGCTTTACATTTCTTTCCATTTAGGTTCATGTTGGGAACTGGCTTGTTGTCCATTGCTTCTATTATGTTTCTGCATAGGACTGATATCTCTGAATGCTCTCATGCTTTAACATGAAGGGGGGTTGGAATATTTTTGCAAACTTTTTCACCATCTAATGAGATTATCATGTGAATTTTTTTTCTTTCAGTTTCATTATATTGATGGATTATATTGATGGATTATATTGATGGAATTTCAGAAATTGAACCCTCCCTGCCTCCCACTAGAAATTAATAATTACACATCATAACCTACAGAAGGGATCTCATATTCACATGCATACTCTAACAGCTCCCCCAAAGAAACAAAAACAAAAACAAAAACATGCAAACCAAAAAAACCATGTACCCTACAGAACAGATCTAATACTTACATACACACTCAAACATCACAATCGAAAAAACAAAAACCAAAAAACATACAAGAAAAAACCCTGCTCCTGCAACATCAAAATAGCATGAACTAAATATCACTTCTCATTAATACCTTTAAGCATTAATGGCCTCTACTCAATAGTAAAAGGACACAGGCTAACACAATGGATTTAAAAACAGGATCCATCCTTCTGTTGCACTCAAGAAACACAATCCAGCAACCGATATATACACAACCTCAGACTAAGGGGTTGAAAAGGTTTTCCAAGCAAATGGACACAAGAAACAAGATGGTGTAGACATCCTAACATTCAGCAAATCAGACTTTCAACAAAAATTAATCAAAAGAGATGGGGAAGGACACTTCAAATGCATCAAAAAAAATCCAACAAAATGGCATCTCGATTCTGGATGTCTATATGACAAAGACAAAAGCAGCAACATTGGTGAGAGAAATATTGCTGAAGCTTAAATATCAAATCGAACCTCACATATGAATAGTTGGGAATATCAATGTCCCACTCTCACCAAGGGCCGGCCTTTGGGACAGAAATTAAAAAAAAAATAAATGAATGATGTAACTAACATCGGGTTCAATTAAATTGGCCTCACTGATATCTTTATAATAGTTCACCCAAACACAAAAGTACACACTCTCTTTTCAGTACCTCATGGAACCTTATCCTAAACTGAACATGTTCTCCCACTCTAACCAAGCCACAAGGGATACAGAAAGACTGTGCTAACCATTGGATTTTCTCAAACCATAATAGATTAAAACTGGACTTCAACAATAAGAAAAAGTGTATAAACTCATTGAATTTCAATAACTCACAACTGAAGAACCATCATTTCCGAGAACATATGAAAAAAAAAATAAGCTTTCCTAGAATTCAATGAAAATGAAGACACAGCGTTTCCAAACTTAAATTACTTAAGGAAAGCAGTGCTAAGAGGAATGTGCACATGCAGCATGGGGCGCTTTCATAAAGAAACCAGAGCGACAACACACTAACAACTTCCCAGCACACTCAAAAACTCTAGAATAAAAAGAAGGAAAAAAATATTAGAGGAGACAGCAAGAAATGATCAGACTCAGGGTGAAAGTGATCCATCAGAAAGAAAGAGAATACAAAGACCACAAAAACAATAGCTGGTTCCTTGGGAAAATCAACCAGTCAGACAAACCCTAAGAGAGATAATGTACTAGGAGAATCAACCAGTCAGACATACCCTAAGAGAGATAATGTACTAGGAGGTGAGACAGCATCCAAATAAGAAAATCATAAATGAACAGGGAGCCCATTCAATGGACACTGATGAAAGTCACAGAATCCTTAGGTCTCACTTCAAAAACCTGCTGTCTACACAATTAGAATCTCTTAACTAGGTGATGGATGATGGGTGATTGTGTAAATGGATAACACTGACCACAGGTAAATGGAGGTAAGATAAACTATGCAAATAGCTCTACAACCCCTAAAGAGACACAAACAGTAATTAAATGTTTCCCCACTCAAAAAGCCCCAGGGCCAGATTGTTTGACCGCAGACTCCTACCAGATTTTCAGAGAATTCTCAACCTACTCCAAAAAACAGAAACAGGAGGAAAATCTCCAAACTGATTCAATGAAACCACTGTTGCCCTGACACCTAAATCAAAAATGACTCAACAAAGAAAGAACTTCAGATGAATTTCCCTTACGAACATTGGTGGAAAAAATACTAGGTAAAGTGCTCGAAAATAAATTCCAAGGACATATCAAAACGGCCATCCAGTGCCATCTAGTAGGCTTCCTCCTGAGGCTGCAGGAGTGGATCAATCTTTGAAAACCAATAAAGTGATCCACAATATAAACAAACTGAAAAGAAAAAAATATCTGTCCTCAGCATTTCCCATGAACAGGTAAGCTCCACTTGTAGTTAACTTTGTGGAAATTGCATGTCATGCAATATATACATGTGTGTGTGTATATATATATATATATATATATATATATATATATATATATATAATATTATTATACTAAATTAATATATTAAATTGTTATATACTAACATAATAATATAATTAATATTAACATATTATATTAATATATTAAATCAATATACAATCATTATGATAATATTCAATTAATATTAATATACTATATTAATATATTAAGTCATTATATTAATATTATAATAAATAATAAATATAAATATATTAATATATTACATTATTATATATTAAAATCATGATTAAATATAATTAATATTAATATATTGTATTAGCATATTGAATTATTATATAGTAATAATACTATACCTCTTTTACCCTCTTTTGCCTCTCTACCTAACCCCACCCTCAACACTCCAATATCAACTTTCCCCTCTGGTTCCCTGTCTTAGCCTATAGCATTTACTGAACAGTTAAAATGGACAGAAGGGGGGTTGGGGATTTAGCTCAGTGGTAGAGCGCTTGCCTAGGAAGCGCAAGGCCGTGGGTTCGATCCCCAGCTCCGAAAAAAAAATGGACAGAAGGTTCTTATGTGATCTCCTTAATCCATGTTAGAGGTCTAGTCAGGGGCAACCTCCTTTGAAAAAGCAGATAAATATCAGGATACAAATACCATTTGCTGGGGGAAGATCAAATCCGAATAATGACTTTGCATATCTATTCAGTGGATTCTGAGAAAATAAGGAATACTCTTCATAAAGACCCAGCTATACTCCTCCTGGCCTTATATCTGAAAAGACCTCTACCATACCACTAGGACATGTGCTACATAAGGTTCCTAACTGCTTTCTTCATAATGAACAGAAAATAGAAATGACTCACATGCCCCTCATCCAAAGAATGGCTACAGAAAGTGTGGTTCATTTTCACTATGGAATACTACGCAGCTATGAAAATAAATACATTGTAAAGATGCAGTCAAGTAGATGGAATGAAAACGTATTGGTCTGAATGAGGTAACTGAGACTGAAAATAACATGTACAAACTCACTTAAAAGAGGGTATTAGCCATAAAGTACAGAATTCACACACTACGATCTACGGAACCAAAGAGGCTAAACATGAAGAAAGACCCAAAAAAATGCTTGAATTTCACTCAGAGGGAGGAATAAAATAATGAGAGGAGGCAGATCGAAGGAAAGGATTGGGTGCCTAAGGGGATGGGAAGGGAAATGTGGTTTGAGAATCATTTTTTGGGAAAGACAGGCAAGTGAGACAGAGGGCCAAGAGAAAATACTGAAATGACTGTCCAGGGTGGGTGCTATCTCTATGATTTGCCTGCAATCTGGTATGGGTAAGGCTACCCTTGCATAAATGAGGGTGACTTCAGCTGAGACTCGTAACAGTGGGGATACACATACTGAAATGGTAACTTTCTGTAGCCTCAGAGGACCCAAGGTGGAAAGATAAGGACCCAAACCCAATCCCAAAATTTTGATTCAGAAATTGCCCACTCTATAAGAAACACAGGGACATAGATAGAACAGGAAATGAGGGAATGGCTAAAGGATAAGTAGCTGGATGTAAGACTTATCCTATGGGCAAACGACAAAACTGACATTATTAATTATCCTTTCTTATGTTTGAAGAAGGGAGAGTAGCATTATTGTCCTCTGCAAGGCTCCACCGAGCAGCCGACTGACACAAATTCACAGTCACAGGGCTTGATATCAGACAGAGCTCAGTGAGTCTCACTGAAGAGCTGAAGGAAGGACTGAGAGAGGTAGAGGAGCACAATTGTACTCACGTGGGTTCACTAAACCTTTCGCCTGTCTGTGGATCATGTTCTCCTACCCGGGCTGCCTTTTCAGGACCTGGTGGGAGATGATGAATCTAGTCCTGCAGAGACTTGATGTGCCAGGGGAGAGGGTGCACCCAGAAGGGTCCTCCACTCTATCAGAGAAGAAGGGGAGAGGATAGATGGGGGGACTGTAAATGGTGGGGGCCTGGAGGAGTGTGGTGACAGGGCAGCATTCAGAATGTTACCTGGTGAATATATACAACCATTCTATCAAGAGGCGCAGGCATGACCTCACAGGGACGGGGTAGTGACATCATGGGAGTGGGGCATGACATCTTGGGGGTGGGGCATGATCTTGGGGTGGGGCATGACTTCATGGGAGTGGGGCATGACATCATGGGAATGGGGGAATGATATCATAGGGATGGGAGCTTAATCCCATGAAGCTTCATGGGAAGTAGTTGAAACCAGAAAGAAAAACCAGCCCGAGAGGGAGCTGAGACCTAGAGATACAAACATTGCCCGCGTTTACCTACGCATGGTATCAGCTGTGAGATAAACCTTATTCTATCTACAATCCATAAATGCAGAGAGGACACAGGAAAAGAGAAAGCCCGTGAGGGGGAAAGCATCGACCTCTCTGAAAGGAAAACTGGAAAAGATTCTTTGGGTGAGTGCGGACGAGTGAGGACAGGAGCAGAAGGTCGGTGGAAAAGATGGAGGGATAGCGCGGTGCAGAGAACCGGACAGAATTAGGGGACATACAGGTTAATGCAGAAACTCGATGCACTGGTTAATTCATGGTGTCTAGAGGGCATCCTCCCGAAAATTTAATCTGATAAAGAACGCAAAGTCCGAACCTTCAATCCTTTGAAATCAAGCAAGTAGGACCTCAGGGGTGGGGATGGGGCAGATTCAGTGGAGTCGGTTTCTGAGGAGGTCAAACGGAGATCCCTGAACAAAAGGCCGATGCTGTGACAGAGATTATAAAAGTTCAAGCAAATGAGGCCTTCCTGTTACCTTAAGCCTCCATCGATGTAAGTGCACCCGAAAAACCCCTTCCCCCTCTCCAAGATTTGTGTAGCCCTTGTTCAACCTGAGTAAAATATATGCACACAGCGCATTCCTGAATACCTTCTAACAGAGTTGTGAGACTGAATACCTTGGAGCAACCCCAACTCACTTGCAGGCAGACCAATATTCTGTTGACCGACTAGTTCCTGGGGCCACATCATCCTTTTGCACATGGTCACTCTAAGAAGTATACATCAGAGATGTGTGTGTGTGTGTGTGTGTGTGTGTGTGTGTGTGTGTGTGTGCATGTGTCTGGCTGTGTGTGTGATTGTCTCTGTGTGTGTATTTTTATGTGTGTGAGTGTATGTGTGTCTGTCTGTGTTTGTCTCTCTGTGTGTATGTGTGTGTATGTGTGTGTATCTCTTTGTGTGGGTCTGTCTGTTTGTCTGTGTCTCTATGTGTGTGTCTTTGTGTATGGGTGTGTGTCTGTGTGTGTTTGTGTGCATGTGTGTGTGTGTGCATGTGTGTGTGTTTGTGTGTGTGTATGTGTGTGTGTGCATGTGTGTGTGTTAGTCATGCACAAGCTAATCATCCTCACACACAGAATGTCTGGATTGCTTTTCTTTTTGGAAGGTTAGCTAATCGTTCTGTTGTCCTGAGAAATGATGACCCTGTTTCTCAACTCTCTCTGTGAAGCCATGACCCATTGAGTGATTTTTATGTATGAGGAGTCTGTCCTTTTGAAATTTACTTTCATGGATACAATAACCTGTGAAAAACACGTCTCAACATTTACTTTCCTTAATCCTTGATCCCTTTAGGGGATCATTCCATTATTATTATCATTATTATTATTATTATTATTATTATTATTACTATTATGATTATTACTATTA
Source organism: Rattus norvegicus (assembly GCF_021556685.1). Lineage (NCBI taxonomy): Eukaryota > Metazoa > Chordata > Mammalia > Rodentia > Muridae > Rattus > Rattus norvegicus. The sequence goes on from NC_141555.1 coordinate 7,053,281, forward strand.
TTATAATTATCATCATTGTATATTATCATTATTATACCAGGATTATTCCATTATATTAGTGTCTGTGATGTTACCAGTGTGCTAAAGTTCACTGCTGGTAGGAAGATTTTGGTTCACGTGGGTACCACTGGACGGCCATGATTTGGTTTATGAAACTGAAAGTTTTATTTACATGTTCCCAAGAGCAAATATATGCAAGTACAGAAAGCTCCTTGGTCTTCTACATGAGAGTGATATCCTCACGTAGTCCTCTGATCTATTTGAGAAAGAGAATTTACATGAGCAATGAAAAAGTTGGTTACCAAAGACCCAAGTGAGGGAGAACTAAGACAGTTTTTCACAATGTTTCGTGCTTTGGGGAT